>NC_079172.1:35589424-35881924 GCF_947568905.1 Ostrea edulis | reverse complement strand
TCCTATTGTAATGGAATTGGTGCCTAGAATATTTCAGTGGTATGAGCACCTGCATATTAATACAGGTGTCTTGGGTCTGATTCTCAGTCTAATCATAGATTAATTTCTTTTTTCCTAGAACAAATGGTGACATGACCAGGGTTGTGATTTAACTTCTTGCACTACATCTCCTTTATAGACAAAATAAAACAGGTTCTTTCCCATTGTGATTTAAATAAGTGCCTGAACATGGCTAGTGGGAAAAGTGGAAACATACGATTGGACCATGAATCAAACCCAGAACTCATGCATCACTGGTTAAATGCTCTAACCACTGGGCTATGCTGGTCAATATCCACGATCCTCTAAATCTCTACATCAAATGAACTGAGGACCAGGTTAATTTCATTGATAATCCTCATTTCTAATCCCTGAATCCTTGTTGTTGACAAGCCCCTGGCACCCAAAAATTAGAAACACGATATTGTGGTACACGAGGTCCCTTCTAAACTAACTGTATTTTTGTGTTTTTTTAATGGAAGACTTCTAAAATATACACTGTATTAACATACAGAACATTTTAAAATACCAAATGAGGCCCTACCGACAAGTTTTAAACAAACTTGAATCTACACTGATAAGAAAAGTCTAGAATATCATTTTCAAAATTTGTATTCTTGCTCTCTAAATAAAGATTATTTTTTTTCCCGGCACATGGATTTTTATATATTCAATTCTAAACCCTTTTTGTTCTTGAGAGGAAGATTTGAAATTCTTTCTTTATACATATTCTTGCGTAAAACTTTAAATCCCTATTGTGGCCACAGCCTGCCATGGTGGGAAAAACTGAATCTACAGTACATTCCAGAATTTTTCACTTGTGCGGAGACATCACCATCCTGCAGTGAAGTGCCACAAATTTTGAATTAAACATGATGCTTACAGCTGTAGCAGAGAGGGTTCTTTATCATGCCAATGCCTACCATAACATGGGTTCTTCATTTTTAGGTCATATTAAAAAAACATGTGACTTTTACTTGATAATAAGTGCTTGGTAAAGGAACAGTCACAAACTATGTTAAACATCTGAAGTTTGATGTGACACCCAAATCAAAATCGAACCTTGGCCTCCTGGTTGCAAAGCAAGTGTCCTATAACCACCAGGCCGTCCTGGAGGGGGGGGGGGTCATAGTTTGAATATGTGTTTTAAGAAAGTTTTCATGTAAAATTTGAAGTAGTTCTTCAGACAATTTTCAAAACAAGCCCCCCTATTTTCACTATTTCTCAATTATCTCCCCTTAAAAATGAGTACGGCATTTCGCTGGAATAAACATAACTTTACTTAAGTTATTTTGTTAAAGTTCACCTAAAATTTACAAAGTGGTGATGGAGAAGTCGGAAATGTGATTAAGTTTATGACAATAACAACAGACAACGGACAAATTTTGATCAGAATGCTTGTGCTTGAGGCTCAGCTGAGGTTCTAAATGTTCTGTGGCTATTTCCACTCACTGTCGCTGGTCACTATGGAGTCTGTATGACTGCTGCTGTATTTGTTGATGTGGCGTATTGCGTCCTTAACATCGTCCACCAGTTCTACAGTCAAGGACAGGTCTCCGTACTCTGTGTGCAGAGAGTGGGCAGCCGGGGGGCCAAACTTTAGAGCTGAGGTCAAGCGGGGGCCGGAGAAGATCTTCACCTGTGACATGATAAGCAGAGGACTGATAACATGGGGGATGATAATAAATGGTTATGAAATTAAATGAATTCATAACCTTCAGATATGACATCTTCCCTTGCTAAGGGTTTTTGGTCCCCACCGCTCCCCATAAACAGTGGACAGGAAACCCTTGGCTAGCAAAGATGCAGATATGTATGATTTATTTTTGTTGTGGATAAAAAAAAATGCCAAATTATTGTACTATATCAAATCACAGGCACTTGTTTCTGTAAATGACTTATGACCTCTGTATACTAATAACAACACAAGGTACCTAGCTTCAAATGACACAGAACGGCACTCCCTGAGAATGTCGGCCTTTTGAGCCTCCAGGGAATATGCGATGTTAATGTATTTACTACCGTTGTATTGTACAATCATTCAACTTAAAAACCATGTATGACATGACTGCATTCGTTGCCTCTTATCGCCGAAAACTGCAACAAAAAATGGATTTTCCGTTTTATACCACGAAGTGCTATGTACTGATAACGCACAGAATACGTGGGCGATTTTGACTGGCTAGCACGCTCTTCTAAAATTACGTTTGGAATTCTTTAGAGTTATTTATAGAAAGATAGAGCATCAGAAATGAATTAAAAATAACAGGCAAAAGGATGATTTTAATGGTGACCATTAACCACAATTGATCTTATTTTATATAATTTAGTTACTAACATTAGGGGGGAAATGCTACAAAAAAGTAAAGGGGACTCCATCCCCCCATATTTTTCCACAGACACCTGATAACTATAATCCCCCCCCCCCCTTCTGATTTTTTTTTGCGGTGACAATTCCTCCAAAATGTGTGGATTCCTTGTCTCTCTCAACCCAATTTCGATTGATGTAGTTGTTTCACGCTTTTCACAAGCGTTAGAGATTGGCCTTCTACTGGACTGGTATAATATAGAATATACTTATTATAAATAGTATAAGGTATTTAAGGCTTACAAAAAAGCATGTTTACGATTACATAAATCAAAATTAGGATGGAATAGACGGGGAATCCACACATTTCGGAGAAATAATCGCCGCCCCAAAAAATCAGAAAAGGGGGGGGGGGGTGTCCATACTTCAGATGCCTGTGAATTTTTCCATATCGGCACAGATCCGTAACATTAGGGATGCAGGGGAGGGGGTTCGCCGGAGAAGTTGGAAGTTGCACATGGCTTGTTTAAATTTCCTTACAGACAATGATAAAAATATGATAGTCATGATAAAGACCTTCAGAACCTTAATTAGTGTGTGCAGGGGGCCCCACACCCGTAGCCGGGGGGGTTGGGGGGTTGGGGTTGGGGGTTGGGGGGGGGGTTCGTACGAACCCCCCTTGAAAACTACTAAGCACTATTAAAGTCGGCATTTTGTTTGAATTGTGACTATTAAAGTCGGGATTTTTTATGAAAATCATGAAAATTCATAGTAAAAAAGGCATGATTCCAAAATTCAAATTAAGTGCCAGGAAATTGCTAGATTGCAGGATTTTGCACCAAATACCCCAGACCCCCTGCCGTAGTGGCACCTCGTGGTGCGAGGTGATAGACTCGCATTGCGAGTCTATGTACCCCCCCCCCCCCCTTGAAAAATCCTGCCTACGGGCCTGAAGGGGGGGGGGGGGGTGGGGTTATAGTGTTCGTCATTGCTGTCTCAATTTTTCCCCCTCAGGCTGGGAAGGGGGGGGGGGGGGTCATTCTTTGCTCCAGGGCTTCAATTCATAACTTTCAAGCTTACATGCATTAATATCTTCTCATTCACTACTACATAGTACTATCAAAAATAGTGGAGGGGCCATTCTCGCAATATATCTTCATCTGCATGCATGAAAATAACAGTTGATATTAAGGGTTGGCTAGTTGCCTCCGAATAACATTGATATGTGCCTGCAGCGTTCTTTGTACTTATGGTGGGTTTCATAAAACTTCAATGTAACAACAGGTACTTGCCACATCAATACATACCACAAAGTCAATATAACACATCACTAAAAAACTTTCCTTGTTCTATTTTGCATACTTCCCAATAATCTTTTATCTGTATTTTCTCTGACTTTCCATAGATCTGCATGAAACATGCAATTGGCAGAAATATTTCTCATACTAGTTAACGAAGTCGTATTTACAGCAAGTCATAATTTCATTATTATCTTCATCAGAAATGATTCCGACATGAAAATATATTTATATCTCCACTCGGGAAGTCTTAGCTTCTATCTTCTGATGACATGTAAAATCCCGAAACGTACGAACAGCTTTGGTTTTTTTGAGTAACTAAAAATAGCGTACAGCGTCTTCAATATTCAAAATTTTTATTTTGTTAACAAAGCAAATGTTCAAGATTTTTTGGTAATAAACATCGTATCAATTTATTGTGATAATAAAACAATGAGACTTTATTTTTCAACACAACGAATATACAATTTTCATTCTGTGCGGTATCAGTACATAGCACTTCGTGGTATAAAACGGAAAATCCATGTTTTGTTGCAGTTTTCGGCGATAAGAGGCAACGAATGCAGTCATGTCATACATGGTTTTTAAGTTGAATGATTGTACAATACAACGGTAGTAAATACATTTACATAGCATATTCCCTGGAAGCTCAAAAGGCCGAGATTCTCAGGGGGTGCCATTCTGTGTCATTTGAAGCTAGGTACCTTGTGTTGTTATTAGTATACAGAGGTCATAAGTCATTTACAGAAACAAGTGCCTGTGTATCAAATGCATGCATTGCCATGATTGAAATTTTGCTGAATTAGATTCTATATATAACAGCTTCCACATTATCATTACCTGCTCTCATTATCAATATCATGCTAAGCAATGTTAATCAGATTGGTGGATCAATACATTAAAAAGTGAACACTGTTTCTGCTATAAATAACTGTCCAGTGTGGCACTCACTCCCTCAGATTTCAGCATGTCAAACAGATCCTCGAAAAGCGGCGTCCTAAGGTGCGTCTTGTTGACCAGTATCGTTTCCACGGCATTACAGGCAGCTGGGTAGTCCGTCTTAGAATCACGCACTGCAAGGAGAAAAGAATTCCTCACAAAATAAATTGTTCATTGTCGCATACTGTAAGTGGTTTTAATTTCGCGGTGCTAAAAGTTCATGGTTTTTCATATTTGTCTAATTGCAGTGGTTTTATTTTTGCGGAATTCAAATTTATGACTGTTCAAAACGTGTCACACTTGCAAAATGATTGCGGTTGTTTTAATTTCGCGGAAAAATCCCCGACCGCGAACATAGCGAAATTAAAACCATCGCAATCATTTCCCCATTTACAGTATAGTACTTTACAATTAATTTGCATTTATTTCTTTCCCCTCAAACATGAACAAATGGAACTGGAAATAATACTGTACTATAATTAACTGACAACAAAAAATAAATAAACACAGCATTACCTATGTTAAGTGCCATTTCCTTGTCCACATTCTGGTCGATGTAGACATGACATATGCCCTCACTGTGTCCTAGGACAGGAATCCCTTGGCTCTGTTTCTGAATCATGCTGACAAGCTCGTTAGATCCTCGTGGAATGATCAGGTCAATGTATTCATTTAAAACCAGCAGGGACTCGATCTCCTCCCTCGTACTAACCTGTACAAAGAACAACACTGTACTTATAGGGAGGTTTACCTGTATGTACAACAAAACAAGCTGTAATTAAAGGACACATCTCGTGTTTTCAAAGTATACAGAATTATATGCATTTTGTCTTCCTTATGCTTATAGAAATTAATTGTAATAGTTCGTTCGCTGAAGTATTGCGATAATTAGCCACAATACGGACTTAAATCTAAGCCCCGATTTCAAAAAGCCTAGTTAATTAGATAGGTAGTCACGTGGTACAGTGACGTCATATGCGACCTTCGTCGATCAACTTGTTGTAAAAGTAGTGTTAGATATTTTTAAAAACTCGGGTTTTAGGGGCCTAATTTATTTACCATGGATAACATTTATTTCGATGTTGACAAATTTCCAGAGTCTTATATCTTTTAGCCACCAGTGCATACAAATAGCGACCCAAATGTAGCGAGAAAAGCGAGTATGAAATCTGCATAAATTTGCGAGTAAATAATGTTTACATCGGATCCCTGTCTAAACACAATTTGGTAATGCCATTTCTGTAAACAACTGTAATTAGCGTTGTTGCTTTTCTAAAATAAACAGTGCAATTATTATTAAATTTATTTTTGGAGAAGTTAGATAGGCTTAAATTATGATACGATTATGTATCATTGACAACTAGGCCTACTGTCACGGGTGCATTTCGAAAAAGAAATAATAATAATAATGATCAAACTTATTGTGAAAATCACAATACTTTTAAATTATTTTATTAAAGTAATTTTATTAGGCCTAATTATTATTTTTTGTTATCAACACGTTGTTACGTAGGAAGTGGGAGCGCGGCGTGCTGTTGTTGTAAACACGTACGCGTTCCTTAAAAAAATGAAAGCATTATAATTCAGTTCAAAGTCGGGAAATATTATATTTTATTATTTATAATTGAAAGTTCAATTATTTTTAAATTTTTTTTAAAACTACCAGTTGGTAGACACTGCTAGCAAAGTTCTGCCTATGTTGTTACAAGGTGAAGGTCAGTTGGTGCGAGTGTGTATTGAATTCGAGAGCAGAACGGAAAGCATATGTCGTAGGCCTATATGTAATAGTGCGTAGCTTCGATAGAACCACTTTCTCGCAGTTTATCTACGTATTTGTCCAAGTGCTTGTTAGAAAAAGTACAGGGACAAATTTTACTGGGGGTTTTTATGGCAAAGTCGTTGTGCCGACAAAAAATATTCACGTCTTGTCCCTCGAAAATTGATAAAAATACAGTCCAAATCCTCTCTACTGACAGCAAGTACATCCTTAAACGGCACAAAACACCCTAATGCAATGTTATTTACAAGCTGTTAATGTGATAATTGTTTGTTTGTCTATTAAATCTAATCTGTTTATGAAATGGCTATCAACTGTTTTCAAATCTTCTCGCTCGAGGTCGCATATGACGTCACAGATAATGGCGCGTAAAATATCGAAGAAAATATGCATATCGCAAGATTTGAATTTCATCGCTTTCAAACTCGAAAACTACGCAAACTGTTTCATTTAAAACACATGTAAAGTAGTTTTAGGCATGAAATGAATTAATTTTGCTGAAAAAATTAAAAAGTTTAAAAACATGCGATGTGTCCTTTAAGGAGGTACACTTGCATACGCAACAAACATGGATGGCTGAAATATAGAATCACTAATACTACATCAGAAGTTCTCTCTGAAAATCCTTCTCTGATTATGTATTTTCCTCATAATCTGTATGTTACTGAGACATGTTCCTATTTACATATTAAATTAATTCGCTACGTGGCAGATTCATACAAGAGCAATCAATGTTCATGAGGCCTATCTCCCATATTTTTTATATATGTATCACTATCAAAATTACAATCAAAATTGGAAGTCATTGATTAGAATACAATATTTCACATCATCACAATTTCTTGGTAATTGCCGTTGAACAAAGACTTTGCCAAATTAATTCCTTATTGTTATATAAGGAATCATGTCGGCTAAATTCATCATAAATCTTTCAATTGATAAAACTCCCTAAAGCACTAAATCTAAAACTTTATAAATAATTACCAAAGAAACAGTATCTTTGGGAACAAAAGGCTCCAGGGCTTCCTGGACCAATGAGTGGAGAATCTGGTTACTATGGTATGCTTCCTTCCCTCCTTTCAACAACAGACCATTACCACTGGCGATGGAAAGTGCAGCAACCTACAATTATCACAAGCTACAACAGCATATTTCATTTTTAGAGAGAGCTCCATCAAACTTAAAATCTTTTAGTGGTTATATCGTGCATTTCAAAATCCTTGAAATCTAACTGAAAATGTACAATTTCATCTTCGTATACAATCAGATTCCATGAAACCAAAAATAATTTTTGACGTTGAAAATTTTCCTTTCTGATAAAAATAAATCTGGTCAGAATATCACATAAATATCTATACACAAACACTTTCATAAGATATCTATACACAAACACTCACCTGAGATATCTATACACTCACCTGAGATACCTTTACACAAAAAATTACCTGAGATATCTACACACAAACACTCACTTGAGATATCTAAACACAAACACTCACCTGAGATATCTATACACTCACTTGAGATACCTACATGTATACATAAACACTCACTTGAGATACCTATACACAAACACTCACTTGAGATATCTAAACACAAACACTCACCTGAGGCAGACAGTCTGGACGGGACTCAAAAATGACTAGCAGAACTCCTATTGGGGTTGTGACCTGTTTGAGCTCAAGGCCATCAGACAGCAGTGTTCTCCTGACTACACGACCCACGATATCCGAGCTCTGATTGGCGATCTGTTTCAGTCCTTCATGCAGGGTGTGAAGCTTCCTCTCACTGAGAACTAAACGGGACACCAATGCAGGCTCCAGACCTGGAAATCAAAAGTACTGTATTCAAAACGAGACTCTTGACCTAGAAATCAAAAGTACTGTATTCAAAACGAGACTCCAGACCTGGAAATCAAAAGTACTGTATTCAAAACGAGACTCCAGACCTGGAAATCAAAAGTACTGTATTCAAAACGAGACTCCAGACCTAGAAATCAAAAGTACTGTATTCAAAATGAGACACCAATGCAGGCTCCAGAACAAGAAATAAAAAATAATGCATTCAAAAAATTTTTTGCAAGTTTTGTGTGAATTTAAAACCCAGAGTCTTTTAAAAAAAAAATCCTATTGTAAATTGTCCTAAAGATTGCGACCTATCAAATTATCATGATTTCATTTAGGTACAAGCCTGCATTGAAGCACTTAAAGACCAAAATTCATGCCAAAATAGGGACTAAAGTAGGGGTAACACTGTTTAGGTAAACTTTGAAAGTTAATTTCAGCTTCACAAAATATAAAGTTTGTAGGTTCACATTTGTAAATTTGTAAAATTCAAAGATATATACAGCAAAACAAACCTAATGATAGTTGATATAACAATATAACTTTTTCCAGAAAAATTATCTCTCCAATTAGTTTTTCTTTTGTTACCATAAAATTGATCCCTCCTATAGGATTTACCATTAACAAGGGGCATAACTCTTGCCAATCATGCTGAACATTCATTTGATTTAAACGACTAGGAGTTTACTTTTAACTACAATATCACATCCATTTTCAAAAAAAGGGATGAATTTAGAAATGAAAAAGAAAATATTTACTGTGTCATATATTAAAAGTTGTTAGAGTTGCATAATGTTAAGCGATTAATCAGAGTCGTTATCAAACTGGACATCAACTTTACTCAGAATAGCAGCTTTCACTCGAGAATTACTGTTTATTTGTTAGAAGTATGAAGTTTCTAGAGGCAGCTTTGCTCTCATGGCCCCCATCAAGATGCTCTGGAGGCCGGCCTTAAAGAGGTCCTCAAGACCCCAGCTTTAACTTCGTTAACATATCTTTAAAGTGTTAGTTACACCCATGACTACATTTGAGAATTGCTCTTAGAAATAATCATCCTGAAAGCTCCATGTAAACATTTTCTTGTTAAATTTATGGACAATTTTTATTGTGAAATAATGTGTTGTTATTTCTATATTCTATGACTTGTTGGTTATTTCTTTATTCTATGACTTGTTGGTTATTTCTATATTCTATGACATGTTGGTTATTTCTATATTCTATGACTTGTTGGTTATTTCTCTATTCTATGTCTTGTTTATTTCTATATAATGACTTGTTGGTTATTTCTCTATTCTATGACTTGTTGGTTATTTCTATATTCTATGACTTGTTGGTTATTTCTTTATTCTATGACTTGTTTATTTCTATATTCTATGACATGTTGGTTATTTCTATATTCTATGACTTGTTGGTTATTTCTATATTCTATGACTTGTTGGTTATTTCTCTATTCTATGACTTGTTGGTTATTTCTATATTCTATGACTTGTTGGTTATTTCTCTATTCTATGACTTGTTGGTTATTTCTATATAATGACTTGTTGGTTATTTCTCTATTCTATGACTTGTTGGTTATTTGTATATAATGACTTGTTGGTTATTTCTCTATTCTATGACTTGTTGGTTATTTCTATATTCTATGACTTGTTGGTTATTTCTTTATTCTATGACTTGTTTATTTCTATATTCTATGACTTGTTGGTTATTTTTATATTCTATGACTTGTTTATTTCTATATTCTATGACTTGTTTATTTCTATATTCTATGACTTGTTGGTTATTTCTATATTCTATGACATGTTGGTTATTTCCATATTCTATGACATGTTGGTTATTTCTATATTCTATGACTTGTTGGTTATTTCTATATTCTATGACTTGTTGGTTATTTCTATATTCTATGACTTGTTGGTTATTTCTATATTTTATGACTTGTTGGTTAGGCCAATTCAACTTAATTAGTAGATTATCATCCAGGGTCAGCAAAAGGTATGGGGCGGTTGGGAGGATTTTATTTTTTAATTTTTATTTTCTGAGAAAAATATTAAAGACAAACGAGTTTTTTTTCCCAACAGATCCGCATAATTTAATGGCAGATAGATATCAATCTATGCTATTTTCATACACTAATTCCAGGTTAAGCTTTAATTTAAGGATATAACAGAAATATACCTAACTTTTTCAAGATTTACGTCTGTAAAAACGCGAGAAATTAAGAAAACCATATAAATCTATTTTCTTCATGTGACTTTTCATGTTCCTATACCGGAAATGTAAACAAGAAGTGTAAATACCGGAGTTGAACATGAAATATTCCGGAAATCGCAAGTTTCGCAAAATAAAAAAATTCGGGGCGGGCCAATTTTTGAGGGGTGGGCAGGAATGATAATCTATCAATTAAGTTGAATTGGCCTTATTTCTATATTCTATGACTTATTGGTTATTTCTATATTCTATGACTTGTGTACCTGATCTGTTGGCTATTTCTATGTCCTTGCTGTTAGCATTAAGAATGTCTCTTTGCCTCTCCAACAGAAGATCTGCCAGTTTGGTAATGATGAGGTGTTTTTGTTTGGCTGTTGTTGTCTGTAGAACTCGGCCTCCTTCTCGCGCTGAAAATGTCAAAGATCTGAGAGTAAAATATAACCCTCCGAATTCTAAAATCTACACATTTGGATATTTTTGCTATTAATGGATTTTTACTCTTTCTCCATTGTCTTCTTTGGGTGTAGATAGAACTAGGTTAATATTGATTGTTATTATACTTTCATGTAATATACTCGAACCTGATTGGTCGAGAAGCATTTGAAAAAACATATTGTTACCCTCTAAGAACAGAAAACATGCGACCCAGGGTGATAGTATCTAGCAACGGGTAACAGTACTTGACAACGGGTGATATTATAAAAAATTATCACATGCGTCAAATTTATGCACGTACGGTTTGCCGTAGATTGCTAGACGGCGTCATTTGAGTGTTTGTAATAAACGCGAGTACCCGCATCAAAATACGAAATATCGTATGACAGTGATTGATCAAATGTCAACAGACGTAAGTTTTTCTGCTTTCCAGTTTACATAACATTCAGTATAATAAAACAAATATTGCATGTATTTGAGGGTAACATTGAAATTTTCACCCCTCGAGAAACCAATGTCAACCTCGGCTACGCCTCGGTTGACAATGGTTTTCTCAGGGTGAAAATTTTCAATGTTACCCTCAAATACATGCAATATTTATATAATATTGCACCACAAATACATGGGTTAGGGCGATAATTTGCCAGTATGCAGTTGGCCTCTATGAATAAATATCATGAATCTGAATGTCACTTCTCATAAAAATGGATCCTTTATCAGCAGTACCTCACAACATTTCCTTTTATATCCATAAAAAGACTTTAGTTATTTTTCACGATTCTTACTAGAACAGAGAAGGGAAAACAGATGTGGAAGATTTTGCCCTGTTTTATTGTCACATATTGTGACTTACCCTGCATGGCCATTAATTCCACCGGTGCACTCTGGACCTTGGACTTTGTGAAAAATGTCCCCACGTTTTTGCCTGCCACAATGTTGTAGATGGCTCGATCCTCGTGTCCATTGCAGATGACGACTGACGTCCCGTTATCTAAAGCCCAGGATGCCGCTCTCACCTGTAAGGTTGTATAACATAAATAACGAAACATTCCCCTAACGCTCCAAGCTTCAGGATCATGAGGCAGATTTATAGACTTTTATTTAATTAATTAGTCAGAACTATGCTTCTCTCTAAAACACAAATGAACTCTGGTATCTCGAATACCATGGATATGTCAAAGTGATTTGGAAGTCCCAAACACTTATTCTTTAAGTATTTTACCCTCGATATCTTAAATTCTTGGATATAACCTTAGAAATTGAGGTCCTGTCACAGTAGGCATTGATTCGATAAAGAGCCTTCACTTCTACAGCCATAAGTGTGATGCATAGGTCAAATTCTAAGATGTATCAAATTCTTTTTAACTCTAAACTGTGCCATTATTTAAATTTGTGGGGGCCAATTTTCATTGGCTGCCAAAACTTCCTACAGTTTTGTTGCAATTTTATTCTATAGATATTGTATATCTATATCTCTATATCATATAATTGTGTATTTTATTCAGGGTTTAGATTTATGAAAATGGGATACCCATAAAATCTATGAAAATTGAGCTATCACAAAATACAGTATAACAATGATATATAAAGGCCTATTAAGCAAGATTTTTGTGCTCATCTAGAAATATTGAGACAGAGAACAGGTTGTACAGGTTTGCTCTACACTTGGTTCCCCATCCCACAGTGTAACTGTAAGCAGCCAGTGCTGCAGTTGGAGAATTTAGTGGGTCTGTAACCGGAGCAAGTAACAAATTTAATCACCTTAGACTCCATCCCACCCAGACCAACCCTGGACTTCTCTCCAAAGATGACCCCCGTCTCGTCCACTTCTGGGCAGTACGTGTGGAGGAGACGAGACCCCTCCTCATCTGGGGGTCCTGTGTAGAGGCCATCCACATCCGACATTAGAATCATCAGGTCCGCGCAGACTTCCACCGCCAAACGGGCAGCCAAACTGTCGTTGTCTTTCAGACTGATAACCTGTGGAAATTCATCAAAACAAGAATGATTTATATTTACAAAATGTATATGCAGTTACTTGTACTTCTGCCTTTGAATTTCGTAAAAGACAAATGATAAGTCCCTATTTTATAGTATAGGGGGTAGACCTATATATAGACTCATCATTTACACAATTAAGAGGGTAGTACCATAAATAACAAAATGTTTGTCCTTTGATGTAAAGAATGGCATCAATGGACATCTTGCATGTTTGTTAACGATGATGGTCTTAATTGTTTGGTATACATTAATTGACTATATACAAAATGGTGATGTCAATGAAATAATCATTTTCATATCACACAAACTGAAATCAAGTGTCTTATATGGCAAGTCAGATCTATGTTACAAGCAAGTTTGAATAATTCAAAGAATTTTATGTCATAAAAAGGTTTCAGCTTTATAAACAATACTTTAATCAATTTGGTTGAAACATCAAAACAGTACTATACTCAAGTATGCTAAATCTTTCTCAAACTTTGCAATAATTCCTTGGTCTTTCAAAAGTCCTAAATCAAGTCTATTACTATTTTGGTTATAAAAAAAATTAACTGTCTATTATTTCCATTCAACAACAGAATTTATGATACGCTGTTATTGGAAATTCTTTAAAATATTTCCCCCCTTGAGCTGTAGAATTTAAAGCTGTGTCTATACATCTGCTTACCCCTTGTAGATCCTTGTCGATCTGAGGGGGCGGGGCGACGGCATCATTTGTGTTGAGGATTGGCACAATACTCAGCTGTAGTAGTTCCTTCAGCGTCCCTATCAGGTTTCTACGACTTTCCTCGTGGAAAAAGTCCGGCTTGGTGATCAGAACCTGAAAGTTATATAAGTCAAATCCATGTCAATCATAAACAAACAAATCATAGCTTTTCCTACATTCTAGAATGCCAGTTAGAAAAGCGGTAGTGCAGCGCAGTCTAAAGTTGATGAAAACCTGTCAAAAATAACAGCAAAATCTAAACTTTCTGAACACATTTAGAATCCACTGCTTAATATATTGCATTCACCCATCAATCAACCAGGACTGCTCCCAATTCATTAGTACCATCATAAAGCACTAGTATCTGAGTGACTGTATGTAGAAATACTATGTGTACTAATTTCTAAGTCAAATGTGCATACACAAGTTTGCGATTTTGCTGTCCAACACTGAAATATTTGACTCGTTAGTCTGACGAGTTAAATTACCTGGGTAGTTTTTACTCATTCATCTGTCTAGTTAAATTACCTGGGCAGTTTTTACTCCATACTGGTTAAACATGGCCTCGTACAGCGACATGAGGCCACTCTGTCCCACCGCTGCACAGGCGCGTGGTTCAATCAACGATCCCTGTCGCTGAAAAAAAGTACATTTACATATTCATCAATGTAAATGAATGATCAGTTACAAAAACTGCAACTTAACATGTTAAATATGTCTAATCAGTCACAAAACATCAGTGTCACCGTATATCAAAAGGAAATGGGACTCATTAGGGCTGACTAACTGTGAATACAAGTCTATTGTTAAAAACATACACGTACTGCGGGTCTCATCACTATTTTGATGAATACCAGTTTTCGTTGTTGTCATGGATGTGGCAAAATCCAGTAATCAACAAAAAACATTTTCTGGTCATGAAGAAGAAAATGGAGAAGTTTTCCACAAGTTTAAACAAGGGTACCGCAAACGGTACATAATACACCCGTGAAATGCTTACATAGGGTGTTTTTCTTGTGCTATAATTTGTATAACTTTGCTTCAAGTAGTATCAGCCATCATGAGGCTGTGACAAACTTTCATATGAACAAAGGGTCTTAGCTTAAAAATTGAGATTTCCTCAAAATGGACCAAGTTCAACAACCTGTAATTTTTTCAAAAATGGAAGAAAATCAAAATCCTTCCCCAGATGCACATCTTCAATACCCATACAAACACTCCACAAAATAAGATGGTCCTCACTTGAAAACTGTGGGAGGAGTTGGGCGGACAAATTATGTACCCTCCATAGAATATTAATTTCCAAATAGACTAAGTTCAACAACCTGTAATTTTCTCAAAAATTGTAGAAAATCAAAATCCATATCACATGCACATTTTCAATACCCATACAAACACTCCACAAAATAAGATGGTCCTCACTTGAAAACTGTGGGAGGAGTTGGGCGGACAAATTATGTACCCTCCATAGAATATTAATTTCCAAATAGACTAAGTTCAACAACCTGTAATTTTCTCAAAAATTGTAGAAAATCAAAATCCATATCACATGCACATTTTCAATACCCATACAAACACTCCACAAAATAAGAAGGCTCTCACTTGAAAACTGTGGGAGGAGAAGGGCGGACAAATTATGTATCCTCCATATAATAATTATTTCCAAATAAAAGGGCAAAACTCCTGGAAAAAAGGTCGAAATGGATCAAAATTGCAGTATGATCTAGAGTGACCCATAAAGAAGCTACACAGCAAGTTTCAGCATGATATGTGAAAGGGAAATGAAATTATAAAGAGAAAACCCCTAACGGACGGACATACAGACATCGCTGTACCATAATACGTCCCGTCTAAAAACGGGCGTATAAAAACAAACCAAAGTATGTCACAATGACAATGAGACAATGATTCCCCACAAGTGAGACGGTCACAGTACATCACAGTGACACTGAGACGATGATTTCCCACACGTGAGACGGTCACAGTACATCACAGTGACACTGAGACAATGATTCCCTACAAGTGAGACGGTCACAGTACATCACAGTGACACTGAGACAATGATTCCCTACAAGTGAGACGGTCACAGTACATCACAGTGACACTGAGACAATGATTCCCTACAAGTGAGACGGTCACAGTACATCACAGTGACACTGAGACAATGATTCCGCACAAGTGAGACGGTCACAGTACATCACAGTGACACTGAGACAATGATTCCCTACAAGTGAGACGGTCACAGTACATCACAGTGACACTGAGACAATGATTCCCTACAAGTGAGACGGTCACAGTACATCACAGTGACACTGAGACAATGATTCCCTACACATGAGACGGTCACAGTACATCACAGTGACACTGAGACAATGATTCCCCACAAGTGAGACGGTCACAGTACATCACAGTGACACTGAGACAATGATTCCCTACAAGTGAGATGGTCACAGTACATCACAGTGACACTGAGATGCTGACTGCCCACACGTGAAACAGTCACACAAACAATGGAAGTTTAAATTCAACTAAAATAGTAACACTGATACTGCTTAATTATGACGAAGTCTTCATGAACTTTTATCCAAAAAAAAATATTGAATGACTTTATCATAACTAAAAATCAGACTTTGAGAGAAACCCAGGTTTATCAACAAAAATTTTTATTTAATTTATAAATTACCCTTATCCACCATATTTCAATATCAAATAGTTCAAAGAGTTTTCCTTTGTGCCTATGTATTTTACAAGATTCCTCATTTTAAATGTATGTCTCTCTGTGAGATTTTCTTGTATATTTGCCTATTCCTAAATAAATAAACTTAAAAAATCCCATGTATATCAAATCAACTACACCACAGTGTTCCCATGTATAGCAACTACTATCTAGCAAAGCGCAGGTTGACCATCTTTTTCAATGTCAATATTGTTATCTTATAATATACCACAATTTACGCCTAATACCACCAAGCAACTTGCCACTGACGTCTGAGATTTCATAAAATTTCAGCAAGAGTCGGACAACAAGAAATTCTTAGATTGCCAGCTCGCTGACACTCTATTAAACTCATGAAAGACGGACAATACAAAAAAATCGATACTCAGACTGCCAGCTAGCCAATGCTAACTATAATAAACCAATTCAGAAGCACCAAGAAAACAAGATTTACTTACATAATTCTGAAAGAAATTACAACATGAACATGCAGTTAAACTGTTGATAACAGTAGATCATCAAATCCTCAAAAAATAATTTGCTTTTACAAGAGAGGGAGAAAAATTCTAAATGATTTTGAATTATGATACAAAAATGTGTTTATTGTCTACAGCCAACAGGAAAATGACTGTCACCTACTACACGAATAGTGTTTATTGTCAACAGCCTACAGGAAAATGACTGTCACCTACTACACGAATAGTGTTTATTGTCAACAGCCTACAGGAAAATGACTGTCACCTACTACATGTATAGTGTTTATTGTCAACAGCCAACAGGAAAATGACTGTCACCTACTACATGTATAGTGTTTATTGTCAACAGCCAACAGGAAAATTACTGTCACCTACTACATGTATAGTGTTTATTGTCAACAGCTAACAGGAAAATGACTGTCACCTACTACATGTCTAGTGTATTTTATGTTATAAATCAAAACTATAGTAATCTCTTATAAAACAAGCATTAAAATGGGGCAGAACACTGCACTAGAACACCCTAAAAAGAACTGATACTTTTAACAACAGGAAACGCTTGAGTCCGTACCTTGCTCGTGTGCAGCGTTTGTCTCATACTCATTGACATCAGCATTTCCTGGTGGAGCTTCTGTTTTCCGAATGCAATGGCACCGCTTGTTACCATGATGACTTGCTTGTTCAGAGCATGCAGCTCACAGGCCTATGATCACAAAATGCATAAACAGGATGAAACATTTATTTTTAAGAAAAATTTTTTTTGAAAATACATGAGGGTATAAAATGCAACACTTCACGCTATCATGCATCATGAAGCATGCATTAGTGCCTTCGTGAAAAGTATGCCACCGTGAAGATTTGCAGATCATGCACTCATATATTTACAAATATGAAATTAATTTTTTATATTTACATCCTACTTTCATTTCTGTCTGAATGCCAGGCCTGTACATGTACTATATTTATCACGATTCATATACACACAATGTTCACACCTGTGGCATATTCATGAGGAAATGGCTACTATTTGTAAAGATATCAAAAGCAAAAACATTAGAAATGTAAATATTTGCAATGAGAAGACATTGTACTTGTCTTTGTAAGCTTTCCCCTTGCTGTACCTGTTCTACAATGGATGCTAGTCGTCCGAGAGCCAAGCCGCACTCATCTTCCCGCGTGATGACTGCACTGCCAAGTTTGATGACCACCAGCTTACAATTCATCAGGTCAGATCGGAACATCGGTTGAGAAGCTCTCACTGGGGAGGTAGAAAAACTGGCACAGGGCTGTCTCCAGCGACTGTGAAGCACAGTGGGACCTGACCATGCTGGAGGAATGCTTCTGGCCACGCTGGAGAAGTTTGAGATGTGACTGGATGGGTAGAGGGTTGTGATGTTGACTGACCTTGACCTCCACCCTAGACACAGCCTCTGACTAGACTTACTTAACATTGTTGTATGGTACATGATTTACTCTGCAAAAGCGAAATCCATTACTTTTAAAATGTACCTGCAAAATTTCATAATTCTTTTTTCATCCATAAGACATTATTTTACAATAATTTCCCCAAGAAATCTGGGAACTGAAATATTATGCTAGAGAATTATTTAAAATATGTTCAAGAAAATCTACAGATTAGTTATGTTGACAAGAACTGAAGTGAAAAATTTCAATGGAAATAAAGTTCTAAATAACTTCCCCCTTTTCCAATCATCTAAGAGCTCAGGGCGCTCATTTGAATGAATACGCTAAGGATGTATTACTATACCACTGATATGCAAAGGCTTGAAATCCAAACCAATGGCAAATACAAAGCAGTCTCACAGTGACACGCCCACCCTGTCCCCGATATCACAAATACAGGGCAGTCTCACAGTGACACACCCACCCTGCCCCCCCCCCCTCCCCCGATATCACAAATACAGAGCATTCTCCCAGTGACACGCCCATCCTGCCCCCCCAATATCAGAAATACAGGGCAGTCTCACAGTGACACGTCCACTCTGTCCTCCCCGATATCACAAATACAGAGCATTCTCACAGTGACACGCCCATCCTGCCCCCCTTGCTTGTTGTATGAGGCAACTAAATGGGGCACTTCAGATGAGACCACTAAAACCAAGGTCCCGTGTCACACCAAGTGTGCCACGATAAAGGTCCTTCCCTGCTCAAAGGCCGTAAGCATTGAGCATAGGCCTAAATTTTGCAGCCCTTCACCTGCAATGGTGACATCTCAATATGAGTAAAAGATTCTCGAGAGGGATGTTAAACGATATACAATCACTCAATTATCATGATTTCCAAATGAACAGGACCTTGATGCAGGCTTGAGACCTATGATACAAAGGAGGCTTTGAGGCAGTCTCGAGCTCTTCCGAGATCATTAGGTAAGGAGTGAGACTTCCTGAGTGTTATAGAGGACCTTGAGATCTTACCTCGAGACTTCATGTGATACATAGGGGACCTTTATTAAGAACTGCTGAAATACATAGGGGACCTCCTGAGAAATATGGGGGGGGGGGGGGGGGGGGGCATCAAGACCTCCTAAGACACATGGGGGATTTCAAGAACTTC
Organism: Ostrea edulis; assembly: GCF_947568905.1. Taxonomy (NCBI): domain Eukaryota; kingdom Metazoa; phylum Mollusca; class Bivalvia; order Ostreida; family Ostreidae; genus Ostrea; species Ostrea edulis. The sequence continues at coordinate 35,862,606 of NC_079172.1, read as the reverse complement.
TGAGATACATAAGGGGCTTTGAGAACTCCAGAGATATATCGGGGACATCAAGAGATACTTGATACCACCTGAGATGGGGATCTTGACAAGAACTTCTGAGGTACAGTGAATCTCAAAAACTTCTAAAATACAAAAGGATCTCAACACCTCCTCAGATATATGGGAGATTTCGAAAACTTCTGAGATACATGGGCGCCTCGATAACTCCTGGGACACATAGGGGGCCTAAATACCTCCTGAGATTCACATGCAACATCTATGCTGGCTTCTATCTCCTACTTTCCTAATCTCACACCCAAGTGCAAATTATGGATCAATACCAAATTGACTTCAGCCTCAAGCATGCAAATAAATGATAGATGAAGAATTATTAACCTCCCCCTCTCTGTGACAGGTGATAAAATCTTAACATAAATTTACTTTATATTCCCACTGTTTTCACACACAACTGTATTTTACACTAAGAGAATGAGAGAGAGAGAGAGTAAGTATACATGTATACACATTATCTTTTCAGATCTGCAATGCCTAAAGATAAGCCTTCTTATTCACAGATCATCCATTCGTCTCATGATTTGTGTGTGAAGTGTAACTGTCGTCAAGATTCAAGACAGCTGTTGTGCACATGAAATATAGTATTGACGAACAGTTCTGGTAAATTGGACTTTGGATGTATAATATTGATTTGAGGGGTGGATCAGGTGGAGTGGACACTGAACAAGAGGAAATCAGTGTCAAAATAAGAAGTTCCATTTCTAATCATCTTTATAGGTCAGTATGACATCACCTCAATTATGTGCAGATTCCACGGAAATCACTACCAGTGGATGCTGTTAATTTGGATAAATATACTCGATCTTTTCATCTTTGTAGATCAGAGTATAAACTTAATATTTGATTAGCAGAGTGTAGATTTATAAATTGAATTGGGAAGCTCGAATTCATCTGCTTGATATTCTATACTTCACTGGCAACTAACATATGGTGCTGAGTAGAACACCAACACCCACCCCCCAAACACACAATAAAGTAATTCAGAAATTATATATGATCTTATTAAAAATAAGAAAGAAATCAGATCAGTCTAAAACATGTAAATCATCAAGCACTGCAGGCTGACAAAAAAGAGAGAGAGAAATCTGGTAAAGTCGCGGAATGCAAACTAATTGATTTTAAACTTTTATGACAAAAATCAACTTACCAATTCTTCTGTTAATTCAAGTAAAGCAGCATATTTTAGTGTCTTCGTGTATCAAAAAAGACCCCTGAACTTCACAACGGGACTGATCTGAAGTTGCTGCAGATAATTTCTGGTGCTTTTTCTGATCCGATTTGTTCCTTGCTCTGAAAATACAAAGAAACCTTCACAGCGCTGAATCAGCTGATCGCATTGCATCATCCTACATAATACGCCGCACCGCCGGCCGCGCGAATAGATTTAAATGCATACCTGGTTTAGGGACCCCCTCCTGACTTACTCTGCGGGTCTATCACACTAATGAACATGATAAAGCACAGTGACATGGCTTTAAATACTGACGAGTTTAGTGGTTTCTTCCCCGAATCGACACAACACCGGAATCATCAACGCTGCATAATAAGGGGCAGATAACTTGTAAAAAACATCAAAACAAAACTTCAAAAAGGGGGGGGGGGGTATTTGAAAATAATATAAATACGGCGCTGTTTTTTATTTCTTGCTAAAACATTGACCTTGTAATCATTTTAAATTTTTACTCCAGTGTACATATATAATCAGAGACATATATTATCTACCATTTATTTATTGACTGAGCAAGTAATTTACAAATGTATTTCCAATTTTGGGCCCAGAGGGCATACAAAGTTCATGTACATGAATTTTAAAAAAGTGATTGTCCAGGAGATAGATAAAGAAATAAAAATTACAGATTCGTTAAAATCGACTTTTCTTAATTATGAACTGAGTTATCTTTGATTACGTAATTGAAATGAAGCAATTCGAAAATCTAATGAACTGAGTGATGAAGTTAAAATTCAATCGCAACTCTTAAAGACGAGAATCACAAAAGTTCTGAAATCCTTAGATTGTTGAATAATCACAAAGTTCTGAAATCGTTAGATTGTTGAATAATCACAAAGTTCTGAAATCGTTAGATTGTTGAATAATCACAAAGTTCTGAAATCGTTAGATTGTTGAATAATCACAAAGTTCTGAAATCGTTAGATTGTTGAATATTATTGAATCCACCGTTAGGTCTGTTTGGAAGAAACATATTCAACGGGGAAATGTGGAAAATTTACCACGATTCTGTGACCTCGAAAGTTGTAGCACCGGGATGAAAATTGGATTATGATGGCGGTCAAAGACAACAGATACCCGACATCAAACGATAGGCCTATCACACTGGTATATGCCTCCATAATATACTTCTACAGAATGAAAGTTAATCACACGTATTTTCTTTTCTTTTTCTTTTTTTATTGTTTTTTTTTTTAACATAGAACTGGTAATGACACAGTATCAATCCCAAAGTCAAAAGAGAAATGGGTCTGGTAGCCACAAGTTCAAAATAGGGGGGTTGGGGTTGATGTTTACAGCTAGAAATAAGCGAGATATAATATTAGAATCCGTCAGCAGTATATAGATACCCTGTATATTAACACGTATCTTCCTGGTGATCTAACTTCGGGGACTTTAACCTCACAGGATTCGTAAATTCGCTTCTCTCTTACCAACACGATACACACCCTTTAATATATATCAAACTTTTAGCATTTTTAAAGATCCTGTAAAACATTAAATTTTCGTTTTCTCATAGGTGTGAATAATGAACCATCAATATATAATCCCCCAACCCCAAATGTAATATGATCTTAAAATTTGATTTCAAGACGTTTCCGCGTCACGAAGCGAAAGTGTCCATCTCTCCATCTGGTTGTCCGCCAGTCTGTCTATCTGTTACATTCTACAACTTTGAAATTGTATCTGGAGATAGTGGTTTGATTTTAAAGCATGCATATTTTCCTTGTGTGCTAGAAATTCAAATTATATAATGGTCATTGATCTCAGGCGAAGCACGCATGTTCTTTGGTATGACACGGCATATCTATTTCTCTATAAAGATATCTTATATTATATATATTCTATCTTTGACAAGATATCTAATGAATGTCATAAGATACTTCATATACTTTACAGTTTATATACTGAGTGATTAATCGAATATTGTTTAATTCTATCGAGAATATTTCACTAATATGGAGACGTCACCACTGCCGGTGAGGGGCTGTAAAATTTAGGCCTATGCTCGTCGCTTATGGCACCTGTATCAAACTGAATTCTACACACATGTATCAGACTGAATTCTATACACCTGTATATGACTGAATTCTATACACCTGTATCAAACTGAATTCTACACACCTGTATCAGACTGAATTCTATACACCTGTATCAGACTGAATTCTATGGAGCGCCAAATTAACATAAACTCAAATAATTGAAGATATCTTCAATTATTTGAAGATATCATGAATTCATTTGATGCGCGCAACAATTTAATTAAAGATATCTTCAAATTATTAATGATATCTTCAATTCTGAATTATTGCGCGCATTAAATGAATTGATGACAGCATTAATTCTTCTGCTGAATTGATGCGCGCTTTAATTGAATTAATGATCTCTTCAAATGAATTAATGATATCAACAATTGAATTGATGCGCGCTACAATTCAATCGAAGAGAGCAATAATTGATAAAATGCGCGCATTAAATCAATTGATGAGAGCAATAATTGAATTAATGCGCGCATCAAATCTATTATTGCTCTCATTAATTCAATTGATGCTCTCATCAATTGAATTGAAGAGAACAATAATTGAATAAATGCGCGCATTATATCAATTATTGCTCTCATTAATTAAATTGATGAGCGCATTAATTCAATTAATGAGAGCAATAATGGAATTGAAGAGCGCATTAATTCATTTGATGAGAGCAATAATTGATTTAATGCGCGCATTAATTCAATTAAAGAGATCAATAATTGAATTGATGATATCTTCAAATAATTGAAGATATCTTCAATTATTTTAGTTTATGTTAATTTGGCGCTCCATATGTATCAGACTGAATTCTACACACCTGTATCAGGCTGAATTCTACACACCTGTACCAGACTGAATTCTATACACCTGTATCAAACTGAATTCTATACACCTGTACCAAACTGAATTCTACACACCTGTATCAGACTGAATTCTATACACCTGTATCAGACCGAATTCTACACACCTGTATCAGACTGAATTCTATACACCTGTATCAGGCTGAATTCTACACACCTGTACCTGGTTATTCCCAAGTTCCTCTCTTAGATGTGTTCTACACACGAGTGTAGATTAATTTCTAGGCTCCTCTCTTAGCCTGGGTTCTATACATTTCTAAGCTCCTCTCTTAGACTGGGTTCTATACACGTGTCTAGGCCAATTTCTTGGCTCCTCTCTTGGCCTGGGTTCTATACATTTCTAAGCTCCTCTCTTAAGACTGCGTTCTATACACGTGTCTAGGACACTTTCTACAGGTCCAGTCCAAAAACTATTTCTACCTACATTGTATGTAGCTACTTATAGCTATCTAGGTATTTAAACCTACTCCAGGTAGCTATTTTTACCTACTTTTTCCTTTACTTGCATTTCATGGCCAAACGAAGGAACGGGGCAATATGGTGTGCACCAAATTTCTTGTTTCACTTACACTGACGATGAATACCATAAAAATATTGGACAAAAAATGATTACTTTCTAACCTTTCAAATTTGCATCAATAACTACACCCAGTTCCATTTCCTAGGAGCTTAGGATCAAATCTGTGATAAAACCTCTAGAATGTCATACAAATCTGTATTAATTTTAATGTTTACCTGCATGCATTTTTACATTAAAGGTTTTTGGGGCGATTTTTCATGCATTTCCTCTACATTCTCCACCCTTGTCAAGTATTCAAATTTACACTCCAAATATTAACATGATACATAAAACGACTGACCTGTTTAAAAGATGTGCCTTAATTATTATTTATTTATATTTTTAAAAACAGGTCAAAGTAGGTAGAAGTAGCTACTTTATGTAGGTTTAAATACCTAGGTAGCTATTGGACTGGGTTCTATACATTTCTAAGCTCCTCTCTTAGACTGGGTTCTATACATTTCAAAGCTTTTCTCTTAGACTGGATTCTATACACGTGTCTAGGACAACTTCTACGCTCATCTCCTGGAGTGGGTTCAACACACCTGCCTAGGTTTATTTCTAAGTTTGTTTATAGACTGGGTCCTAGACAAGTGTTTTGGATTGGTTCTATACACGTGTCTCTACTCCACTCTCAGACTGGGTTCTACACACCTGCATATGACAATTTCTAAATTTGGTTCTCAGACTGGGTACTACACATCTGCATATGACAATTTCTGAGTTTGTTTCTTAGACTGGGTCCTAGACACCAGCATATGACAATTTCTGAGTTTGTTTTTAGACTGGGTACTACACACCTGCCCAGGACGATCTTAGACCGGGTTCTAAGAACGTTTCTAGGCTCCCCTCTCAGACTGGGTACTACACACCTGCATATGACAATTTCTGAGTTTGTTTCTCAGACTGGGTTCTACACACCTGCATATGACAATTTCTGAGTTTGTTTCTTAGAATGGGTCCTAGACACCTGTCTCCGGCTATTTATAGACTACTCTCTCAGGCAGGGGTCTAAACACTTGTCTCAAAAACAGCTACGTTTAGAACAACCATAAGAAATTACTTCAGAGATTCGTACGTTATTGATATATTTTAAGAAATGATATAAAATGACATGAGTGAAGAAATCAAAATCAGTACATAACACGTCTACGATGTGTTTAGCATCAGCTGTGTCACTTGACATGCTAATTTGCATAAATTAGGTCCTTAATTAGTTAAAGAAAACATACTAGTTAAACACTATACACATATTGATTGGATTTCAAAATTATACAGATTTAAAGAGGACAAAATTCTAACACTGAAAGTACGGTGAGCAGGTGTCTTGCATTTAGTCAGATTCAGCCTTCAATGCACTTAGCTCCAGTAGAATTCCCAAGCACCTTATACTCGAAAATTGAAAAAGGAGCTCCTATCACTTTTTAAAATATTCAGAATGCGACTACAAGCGATATAAAGACCAGAATATCCATGCAATGATTATATCTGAACTTTTGGAATATGTTTATCAAGCACTTGATGAAAGAACCATCATTATCGGGAGAAGTTTTCTAAGTTGCTAGAACTTGCAACCAATCCTTTGGTATATCTATACAATATGTTCATATAAAAAAAACCCCATCTTTTTAACATTTGTCTTTCCTGTGGGTTGAACCAATGACCTTTGACTCTACAGATGCAAATGCTCTGTCAAATGAATGACCAGGCTGAGGGTTTTGACATGTATCAGTTGAAAATGAATAAAAGTCAGATATATTGCTCTCACCTGTGACAGCCATTTTATCTGGTACAACTTTTTGGCAACAAAATACTTGCTCAAAAAAACTTTTGTCAAAATTAATAAAAACTAAATTCATGCTTTTATAAGTAATATGAAAAAAAAATTAATGGATGGAATGTAATTTATTCCCATTTCTCAATTAAGTTAAAAAAAGAGGGGAAATTTGTGTACGGTTGCGTAGGGAGGGGTAATATATTGAAATTTTTGAACATAATAGAAATTTACAAGTCCCTTATTTTGTTGAAATTTGATATTTATACTTTGCAACCAAACTAAGCCAATAAGTATATATCAACCCATGCACCAATTTTTGGGGGTATCAAATGCCCTTACTGCACCTTAAAGCTGCTACCAGTTGGGACAGATATCACCTTCATATTCACATTTTGTACTTTTACATTTTGTATTGACCTGGATGGTAAATATAATATAATTCAATGTAATAAAAACTGCACTAAGCAACCTGAAAAAACCCTCATCTAACTAACACAACCAGTAAGCTGTTTAATTGCAATGGCTAAAGAAAATATCAGACAAATAACAATTCAAATAATTGCGAATTTAAACTTTTGATTATGCAGTCACAGCCAACAATTAGCATTAGAATCCTGGTCCCTTTGTCACATTAGATGTGCTGGAAAAGTTTGTTTAGCCTCACTGACTTCGGAGGAATTCCACAACCTTGGCAGACTCGCGCTCCATCCACTTGGCATTCAGCAGGATGTTCTCCACTGACTGCTGGATTTTTCTCTCCGCCGCTGGAGCAGGGTGACTCTCAAAAAATTTCTGTAACGAGGGGAGATAATTACTTGATAGTTACATGTCAAATTACCACTCATTCGCTTCAGCTGATCTGCCATATAAAATGATGTTGACCAATAAATGACTATTAAGGTATTCAACCCATGATAGGACATAAATCTGTATTATTAAATATCCGTCGTATATGAAGTACAGTACACTGACACTTAATTTGAAGTAGAAACAGATTTTTAAAAATCAGTATATGCACCCAGGGGTGCATGAGCCGAGTTGCATGGGATACATTGTAAAGCCAGGAATAACGTGGTATATTTATAATTGGGAAGAACTAATTTCAGTTTTAAACTTTTCGAGTTACTGTCCAGAAACCATATTTGTCTGAAGTTTTCAATCTATATTCGGTCACTGTGACCTTGACCTTTGTTCTCCGAAATCAATAGGGGGCCTTGCTTTGCTGGTATCCAACAATATATCCAAGTTTCATTTGATTCAAATTAAAAAATTTCGAGTTATCCTCCGGAAACCAAAATCCTTTTGGAATTTTAAATCTATTTTCGGTCACTGTGACCTTGACCTTTGACCCATTTTCTCCAAAATCAACAGGGGTCTTCCTTACCTGGTACATAACAATATCTTCAAGTATCATTTGATTCGGATTTAAACTTTCTGAGTTATCATCCGGAAACCAAATATTTCTGAAATTTTCATTTTATATTCGGTCACTGTGACCTTGACCTTTGACCTTTTTTCTCCAAAATCAATAGGGGTCTTCCTTACCTGGTACCCAACAATATTTCAAAGTTTCATTTGATTTGGATTTAAACTTTCGGAGTTATCATCCGGAAACCAAATTTTCCTGAAATTTTCATTCTATTTTCGGTCACTGTGACCTTGACCTTTGATCATTTTTCTCCAAAATCAATAGGGGTCTTCCTTACCTGGTACCCAACAATATATCAAAGTTTCATTTGATTAGATTGTAAACTTTTCGAGTTATCATCCGGAAACCAATTGTTGACGCCCAACCGCCCGCATCACCAAACCAATAGCCGAGTTCAACTTCGTTGCAACTCGGCTAAAAATTTAGTTACATAAGCAGTAATTAATCATTATAAATTACATTGAAGTCTTAATGGGGATACTCTGTTTATCAAATACAAAGTATACTACATATGCTGTGGTGAAAAGATGTATTGTATAATATAAGTTGGAGTAACATTTCATTTAAGAATAGATTTTTTCTTTTACCAGAAGGCATTTTGAAACTTGAATTTTCATTAATCAAAGTTATGATTTGAAATTCATAAAATTAGATGTATCTTAATTACATGCTAGAATCATATTGTGTCACATGATGAGTTGCTGTTTATCTAAAAATGAAACATTCCTGGAATAAAATTACATGAATATCAATTACTAAAAAACATACCTCTACTTCCTTAGCTCGTGCTTCTGTCACAAAGTTCTCAGTGGAAACCTGCAAAGATACATAAAATGGTGATTTTTACATAAATTGTAAAATCAGGTTATCAAGAATATTAATTTTGTAGAGCTATTTCTCACATACAATCAAAGAAGTAAACATCTAGTAAACATAAACAATGCTCTTCTCACATTATCAAGTTCCATAGAGTAGACATAGAAGTGTGCATGAAATGAGGGTATTCCTAGTCAGCAGAATACACCAACATTATCAAGGACTCACCTCGACAAGACGGGACAGCAGGAACCCGCCCTTGTATCGGTCGTGGAGGTCAGTCCATCGGTCCTGGAGAAACTGCCAGCAGAGTTCTCTCCCCTGGACTGTTCCTGTAACACCTCCCACCACAAACACTGTATCCTGGGATCGGACTTTGTCCGACATAGCAAAGTCTAGCACCTTCTTCTTCAGATCGTCACTCTGAATGGACCCCATACATCGGCTGATCCGCACTTTCTCCTCTTGCATGTCGGCCTCGTCGTACAACTAAGGACATAAAATCAAGACGAATGTACACTATGTATACTGTTTTCTGGGCTATCTTAACCTCCACACAACACAGAATCATTTGGCCATCTTCAATTCCATATGAAACAGAATCTTAAGACTATCCTCACCTCCATATAACACAGGGTCACAAAGAAAGATATACCCATACTGTACACTTTGCAGGGTTTGACATTTACTTTTTTGAGCACTAGACCAGTCGGGCTACTTCAAATGAATTTTACTAGACCTGACCTTACATCCACTAGCCCTGACCAACTGTACAGAAAAAAAGTGATAGTTTCACCATATTTAATTACTTACTTCTAATGACAAACGTTAAGTTTGAACTAATCCTTATTTGATTGTCTCAAAAACATCAGTCTCGTCAATCAATTTGATATGCTTTAATTTTCAAACACATTTTCTGTTTCGTTAAATTCTACTCGGCACGGGAATTCTTTAGTCCATTTAGAATAAAATGATCTCAACCGTTTTTTTTTTAAAATTTCTATTTCATAAGCCCTGCTTTGTTTCTTCCCAACCTTTTCCTTTTCTTTCTTGGGACATCTTTCCTTGAGGACGAGACGTCGTATTTGAATATAGAGACATTCCCGCACATATGTCAACACCGAAAAATGGCTCTTTACGACGTAATTTATTAATTTGATAAACACTTTCTTATATTTCATTCAAATAAACGTTTTTTTTTTTAAAAAATGAATTAAATTTATATCTATTTATCCGAAACATAACTTCACACCCATCATCGAGCAGATGTTGTAAAACATCACTTCCGATCGCGACTTATGTATTAGAAATAGAAATAAAGATTATGTCATCACACGGTTCAAAATTGCTCACAAACTCTTTACAATCTTATTGTTTTAAAGTTTCTTGTTTATTTTTTCAACACGACCAGTCGGACTAGTAAATCGACATTTTACCCGACCAGACCCATCATTCAGTAGACTCGGTCGGTCGGACGTGCCTTAGTGTCAAACCCTGCTTTGTTTATTATGAACAGTTAATGAGCAGTTAATATCTGCACATAATATACAAAATATTTAGATTTCATTAACTCACTTTATTGTTTAAGTAATGCTGTATGTTTTCCCCTTGTTTTTGGACAAACAATTTGATTTTACGAAATCTCATGAGCATCTTCTTACTCATGCAGACAAAAAAATCTTTAAAGGAATGACATATCAATGGCAGATATATAGAAATCAATGGATGTCATACTAAAGCGAGATCTTGTCAAAATGGGACACGTGAAGTGCTCAAAAGACACTGTATATTGGATTATTCCCCCTCCCTCTTTTTTCTTCCTTTCACATTTGCAAATGATTTTGCCCCATTTTAAATTCAACTAAACAGTTATGTTAACAAGAGATAAGAGAAAACTGTTTAACCCAGTCAATTTTTGATCTCTGACAATGAGGTTGAAAGGGCAAAAATAAAACAGGGTGAATATTTCCTTGTATAATGTACTTTTTAAAACTGTTCCCTGAACAAAATTAATACTAAGGCCAAAATAAATTACATGGTTCTCAGGCCAGTTTTGTCAAAAATACATGTAAATGAGGGAAGGAGGCCTTTATTTTCCCCCTTTAAACTTCATAAAAAACAGACAAGGAATTTTTAAAAAAAAAATTATTTCGAAACTCCCATTTTTTAATCCAGTGCTCAATAAACATTGAACAAAGAAATCAAGATCATTATTTCCTTCTCTTTTTTTTTCTCTCTTGCATTTTCTACATTCTCTTTTGTGTGGCAACTGGTGAGTAGCCCTACAGCTTTCACAAGTGTTAATTATAAACCCCTTCAATTTGCTCAACTGTGTCATCTGCACAGTAAAAGCATATTGGAGGGAATATACCAGCACTAAAACACAGGGTTTGACACAATCTGAGCAAACTGGTATATATAGTATATATACCTTTTTGCTCAGATTGTGTCAAAACCCAGTGAATCAGATAACTCATTATAATTTCTGTTACATGTGTAAGTTGACAGATGAAAACAACAAAATTGTTTTGTTTTTTTATCTATGTGTGCATAATTGCTGTAAGCCTATGTCATCTTTGTGTTTAAGGCATAAATCATGTATCAAAACATGCCATTCAGATTTCAGCGTTTCTACTTTTGTTTTAATATGGTACTCAATTTTGCTGAGTTTGTTCAGTTTATTCCAGCACATACCGTCCTTTATCGTCATTTGGGCGAGGTACATAATCGATTATCTCTAGAAGTTGATCGTAAACCCCAAAACGTTCTCCTTAACTCAAACCAAACTGTATGTATGGCCCAATTTGATTGCATGTGTCTGTATCATCCAGACGTTTGTCAAACATTTTACTGACAAGAGTATCTAAAATGCGCCCGGGTTTCCAGATTTTTTTTTAGCACCCTACAAGCGCATGAGAGAAATTTTATTTTATTCATTTAATGATAAAAATGGGTAATGCAAATTGTTAGAAGAGATGTGGGCGGGCCTGAGAACCAAGTAATTAATTTTTTTTTAGGCCTTACTGACTAGTAGGTTTGATGCAATATGCTCATGATAGTTACATTCGGCTGTTTTACCTTCATTATTTTGTTGAATGCGTCTTCATCTCCATTAACCATCACTGTCACATAAACCTATAATGCACATTAAATAAAAAATAAAAACCACTGAATTTATTAACCCCATCACATAAACAACATTTCACGAATATAAAAAACCCTGAATTTATTAACCTTATCACATATATAACATATCATCAATATCAAAACCCCTGAATTTATTAACCTCATCAGATATATATAACATATATCATCAATATCAAAACCAGCAAAATCATCTTTCAATAAAATGTATGAAATTTTTTTTTAACTTTATGCATAGTTACTGATTTATATTTACCGGTCCTTTGAGATCTGCTGGGAGAGGACTCTCCCCCGAGACGTGGGCATCAAACCTTTTCTTGGCCTCAGATATTGTATCCTCATCCCCACACTTTCCTAGCCTCGTCAGTGCCAGGTCTCTTAACATGGCTGCCAGGGGACCTATCAAATTACAATACACAAATGGGTGAAAGTGGTCTTATCAAAATACAATGAACAAATAGCTGTAAGTGGTCTTATCAAAATGCAATACACAAATGGCTGCAAGGGGATCAATCAAAATACATACATGTATAACATAAATCCCAAACAAGCTCAGTAAGGAAATATCTGAACTGACAGAAGGTTAAAAAGTCATGGAAGTTCTCAGCTTAGATAAGGTTCTCCAAACTGAGTTGTAGTGCACATCACACTGTATGATGTCACAAACAGTACATCAAAACATACAAGTCTATCCCTCTACTGTATAGTCTAGTCAATCTAGCAAATCACCTCAAAGTAATTGCAACAGAAACAAACTCGACAGAATTTAATAAACAAAAGCGTGATTAACAACATACAAAAAATCGGACAAAATCGGACAATGGGAAATATTTAAAATTTAGACTTATATGTTTTAGTAAACCATCGATATTTTGTGGTGTTTACGGCACGCCGTACACATAAAGGGGAGTAACTTAACTGTGACAGTCATCGGAATAAAGTTATACACGACGATCTAAAGTGTATGTAATAAAAAACGTGATTAAACAGCTTAACAGTTGTATTAAAAAGGTGATTTTAAGACCTTCTATATACATACAATATTGCTCAGCATCTCATATTCTTTGCCGACTTCCATAATGATTCCCGGGGAACTTTCGCGAATAAAACTTCAAAATATTTTGTTTGACCCTCTACTGAATTAATTTTAATTATAAAACACAATATTTACTTTAGAAGTTATGAATAATCAATTATAAATGAAATCTTAAGAATTAGTGTCAATTTACAAGGGGGAATTACGGTTGTTTAAAAAAAAAGTATGGAAAGCCATTCGGGTTAAAAGTTTCAGTTATTTTGTATCTTCATCATTTGAGCAAGCGTTTTGTATTAAAAACTTTTATAAAACTAAGTAAGTAAAGTATTTTTGCTTTTCTTTTTCAAATTCAGGTTTGGGGAGTCATTCATGGGTAATAATAATGATAATAAAACATTGATAATATAAATAATAAAAATCAATGTAAGTAAACACTTGTGCATAGTATCATGATTTGATGTAAAATCGAGTAGTTACTCTTTCTAATTAGTCTTGGGCCCACGACCTGTGGAACCACATCTCCTAGCAGCATGCGAACAGCGCGCTAGACCGCCCGGCCATCTATTCAAGACAAAACTTGTTTTCGATGACGATGGAATTCTCGCCACGCTGGCACACGATCATTGAGAATGGAAATGGGATACAGTTATTTATTGTAAATTTTAGAGGATCATACAAAATGCACATTGTGTTTGAAATGTCTATATATAAAGCACAGAAATAGCAACGAACTCTGAAATAAACATAACTGCCCCAAGGGACGAAATCAATGTCGGATGAAAATTTAAATTCAATTAGTTAGGGGGAGGGGAATAAAAACTCCCGCAAGTTTCTGTCATCCGACATCGATTACACTTTAGTGGAAAAAGGAAAAAGACAAGCGACTGTTGAATACCACATAATATTTAAAACATATTAATGAACATTTAATACCTATAATGTACACTTTCATTTGTGAATAAACAGTAGAAAAGGTATACAGAATGTTATTTATAATTGTACGTTTCTTTTCTTGTTATTCGATTAGTTTCAACATTTGTCATATTAAGTTTTAAAGGGGGGGGGGGGGGGGGGGGGGTTCTTGGTGAAAACTATGTGAACTTAGTTTTTTGTGAGACATTGAATTTTAGATCTTGCCCCTAAGTGAAGAATATCGTTAAAACCAGACGTCTTTTTAGGAAACGAAGTTTGTCAATCCTTGCCCATTCTACATGCATTCACAGGATGCGACACAACGTCAAGAATGTTCGGCATCGGAACAGGTCCTGTATAGTCAAAATGTAGACAAATCGAGAAAAAATTCTGTATAAGATTAATTTTTAAATGGAGGCAGGCTACTGACAAACAAGTTGATGGTGAAGGTGTTTCAACTGTTTCGTTTAAAGTCAGCATTTCGCGAATTATATGGTCGTTATAACAATCTACTTTGCCAATACAACCTATCATTGGGTCAAATCTGTCTGACTTGATTGTTAGGCCGTTTTTGGCACAATGATATTGAATAAGGGTAACTCCGTTTGCCTTATTAAGATATAGAGCTCACGGCGGGTGTGACCGGTCAACAGGGGGTGCTTACTCCTTATAGCCCATAGGCACCTGATCCCACTTCTGGTATATCCAGGGGTCCGTGTTTGCCCACCTCTCTATTTTGTATTGCTTATAGGAGTTACGAGATGGATCACTGTTCGTTATCTTCACCTTCCTATATGAGGATTTCATAGTGAAAAAGATATATTCTGGTGTCGATGTCATATCGACTTTGTACGATGGAATACCATAGAGACACTTATAGGAGATTTGCTTTGTGAAGAATTGTCTAACACAATATCATTTTTATAAGTTCAGTCATTGCCACTATCTACTAACTACAGCTGCAGAAAAGGAGCACTGCAAGAATTTTTTAAGTCATAGAGTGGACTAAAGAAATGATTAATTTGGATCCTTCGAATTGGGGCTTATCACTGCTTTCAGCAATTCTTGTATCCGTTAAAACTAAATTACAAGTCGCGCCAGATAAACTTTTGAACGTTTTTTGCTGTAAATGCAAGGCAAATTGTGACACTAGCCGTTGTACTTGTAAAAACATGGACTGAACTGTACTGCAATTACTCAAATGATCACTTATATAATTATCAGGCACGTAGCAATAATGGCTCTACACCTTTTATCATTACATGCAAAGTTGATAAATTTTTACGTACAGAGGTCGAATTTTAGACAGATTGGTTGCCCTCCCTCCTCTTTTTTTTAAAAATAGCATTGTCGTGAACTGTACACAGTGGAAGTGTAAAATTGAACTGATAGAACAACCTTAGCCCCCCCCCCCCCCGGGGCCCCCACCACCACCACACACCATCAAGGATTTTTATAACTCTGGATTAAAATTTACTTGACAATTTTCAGGCAATATTGTGAAATTATATTCACATCCCCCCCCCCCCTTTTTTTTACGATGCTGCGTGCCTGATTCATTTTGCTTTTAATTCTATGTGTCCATTCCAGAACTAAACATAAAATACGGCTATAACCCCCCCCCCCCCCTTTCCCAAACTCTAGAACTTGACGAAGTGCACGTATTAAAGATTTCTTTATAAAATCGAAGAAACTGAACCTTGTTTCGTCATAGATGTAGTACAAACTGTTAAAACTCAGCTTAATAAAGAATTTGGTAACGTAAGCTTTACTATACACTGTTTGTTTTAAAATACTACATGTATTTATGTGAAACATAGGACCAGAATGGTAAGCGCGCCTCCAACTTCCGATGTAAGGGGAGTAACTGCAAAAATGTAGGTCATCTTTTACAGACCATTTTTGAAGGGGCACTTGTTTTGTGTTAACAGTTTATTTTAATGTATAAATCTTCATGTGGTAACTCATATATGCCTAATGGACAGGAAAAAGTATTTTCTTCCAAAATCCAGTTTTTAACGATTTTTGTTGGAAAATGAAGATTTCAGCCCAAAATTCGGCAAGGGAAAATAAATTTTGGTGCAGAAAAGTTTAGTTGTGGATTTGGACGTTTTGTTCTTAAATTTATAAGATCACTGTCATCTCTTCTATAAAACAGTCATTTCCAGTTTTTCACTATTTTTGTTTTAGAGAAAGGTAGGTTTTTCTACCTAAAATGGTAATTTTCATATATATATTGCCAATAATCTATATATCTTACTTGTTGAGCAGTTTTAAAAATAAATCCTAACTTCAATTTTTTATTGGTAGACTCAAATGTATGACAAAATGTGGGTTTTCTTCTTAAAATTTCAACCTTTAACAATTATATTCAAAAAAGCAAGATTTTACCCAAAAATTACAGTCAAGGAAAGAATATATTCTGCTGTAAAAAAAATTAATCGAACATTTCCAGGTTGAAATTTGAGATATGAAACTTATTTTTACTGTATGTTACATAAAATAGACATTTTCTTCAATTTCCAGTTTTCAGCGATTTTCATGAAAAAACACATCCTTTTACCCCAAAATTCCAATTTTCCCATGGAAATACAAAAGCCGATTTTTAATATGTTGTTTGCATGTGTTTTCTTGCATGAATAATCAAAATTTCATTTCTGTTGCAATTAGTTTGAGGTTTTGCTCATTTTTGAGCTAGATTGACTAGACTATGTAGGGAATATGTCACACACTTGTCTGACTCATCATCAATTACATGTATCTTGACCTTGAAATCATCCTTAACTGCATAGGCAGTTAGAACAAGAGGTACTGTGAGCAATGCTCACTAAGAATACCCCCCACTTACCCCAATCTCCCAAAGGGTGTTGGTAATAGGTATAAACTACCTCTTTTCTGAGTGTAAAAAACAAATGGCATGACAAACCGAACCATATTGCTACTTCGATGTCCAGTGCGCTTGACCTTTGGACCCCAAAATTGATAGGGAACATCTTCATCCCATGGGTAGTCCATATGTATGATATGGTGACTGTAGGTGGAAAGGATAACGCTTTAGAGCCCGGAAACCATATTGCTACTTTGATGTCCAGTGCGCTTGACCTTTGACCTTTTGACCCCAAAATCGATAGGGAACATCTTCATCCCATGGGTAGTCCATATATATATGATATGGTGACGGTAGGTGGAAATGATAATGCTTTAGAGCCCGGAAACCATTGCGTCTACAGACGGACGGATGGACAACCCGATTCCAGTATACCCCCCCCCCCCCCCCCCCCCCCCCCAACTTGTTGCGGGGGGTATAATAAGAAAGTAAATTGTGTGTAAACATGTGCGATATGAGGTTTGATAAATGAAATCAGCAAAGGAAATGTTTATCTATAAAAATCTTGCTGGGGGAAGGTGTGATTTTTTTCTTTATATTATAATTGATTGTTTTTTGTGAAGATATACCCCATATTTGTCAATGTTTAATATCTTGGGCTAACAATGCTACTAATTTTTTGATACATCCATCCTACCACCATTTGTCAAGTAAATCTGACAAGGTTTATCTTTCTTGAAATATCAATGTCATGGCATCCTGCACTGAAGAGATGTATCATTGGAACTTCACAAAGTGCAAAAAAGGAAGATCCTGCCTGTGATATTAATTACTACCAAGTTTTTCTAACTAATCAACAACTGCCCAGTTGTAAATCTTGTATTTTGACGACCCAATAACCCAATGAACTGTCATATATATTGTTTTTAAAGAATTTGAGTAACCTTCCCATTACTATGTAGTTTGTAAGTGTGACCACACCATGTATTACATCTCACGTGTGCACTGAAGAAAATTTAAACATCTTGTTACCTTGTATTTTGCAAATAAATCTAAACGCCGACAGGTGTGTATTAGGTTTAACTATTTTACCGATGTATGTCACATGTAATCAAAATGAAATTCTAGACCCAGGCTTTGTTTACATAATACAAGAAATTAGTCAACATGAAGAAGTTGACTAAATAGCAATAATATGGTTTCATGATAGATATGGGTTCAGTCCATCAAAGAATATAAAAACTGAAGATGTCTCAGACCTTCCCCCTCCTTGGAGTCCCAGCCCAGCGACTGTGCCACGGGTTTGAAGAGTCTTTTGTTGAAGGCCTTGAAGTCGTTGTATCCGTCCGTGTTCTGTAACAGAATGCTGATCTGTCCAAGGTTACTGGAGAGGTCACTCCACACCGTGTAATTGTCCTCGTTAATAAACGCCCCCACAACCTTCAGAACGTCCACTGTGGAGATCATTCCAGCCCGAGCCTGCAGCATGTCAAAGAATGCCATTATTTCTTACACTATTATGTAATTAATCTTGTGTGTGTGACATGTTTCTAAGTGATTGCACAATACAATAGTACCAACACATTTATCTATTTAATAAAACAATAAAAAAATTTCAAGGGACATTTTGACAGAGGTGTTCATTGCCATTGGTGCCTTATCCATACATATCTGACAAACTTTGAAGCCATGATATAAACACTATCTGACATAAGCATGAATCTGAAACATTTTTGGTCTATAGGTTGAAATGAAATTGAAAACTTTTAACATCAAAAAGGTCTAATGATGCCTTAAATACAATCTTCATTGACTAAGTCATGGATCATTCTCAGCTTATTAAATGAAAGTGTTGCATGCGCTAAGACTTACCAGTGCAAACAGATCACTTTGAAGCCCGAGTCTGTCCCTTGGGGGTAAGGTCTTATCTTTGATGGCGGGTATGAATCTGTCCAGGGTCTCCGAAGTGTACTGTACTCTGTAAACACCAACGGACTCGCAGTTCACCTGTAACAGAACAGAATCTGTCATCTTCACAAATCACAAGTGCTCTTCTACAAGTACATGTATGTATTCAAATATGATGAAAAACACTGTACATCTTAGAATCTATAACAATCAACATGTGAAAAACATATTGTATACTGAGTGACAGTCTGATCAAAACATTTTGAGCGTAAGTCATACAAGTTTTCAATACGGGAATTTCACGATTTTCTCCTTTAGAATAAGCAAGATATTCACATAATCTCAGTGGATTACAGTTTTGGATCCATCTATAATACATGTTCACTTGATAGGTTTATTTACTGCAAAGAAATTCTTTAACTCTTGTCACCATATTAGACATCAATCAACAGTCTCTAACTATACACAGATATAGTGCAATGATTTCACAAACAAAACCTTTCCCCTTTATGCATGAAATTCGTACAAAACCATCTCTTTTAGAGAAAAAATTGGGCCCAGTTTTGATGAGATATATACATGTATTTTCTTCATTTATGGTCATAACCCTCTTTTTCTTTCAATTTCAGAATAATTATATGACTTTAATATCAGTGCAGAGAAATGATTATTTAAACACATACACGTACTTGAATTTCATTGAAATCATTCTCTATATACAAGTGTAACTTAGGTATGTAATTGAAGTATATATGAAGCTTCTTAGTACAGGAATAATTTAATATTTAGAAGGAATAAAAGAATTTAAATATGCACATGTACATGAGTTTTAAAAAAAGGTAAACATTTTTTGTGACTTAATCATTACATTTCTGCACCAGTTTAAAGTGAAATTATTGTAAATTTCTAAGAAACTAATCATATTCATAAGTTTAATGGCTTTTTAAAAAAAATCTAAATTGGTCTAAATATGGCTTTCGTTGAATGTTTTGACGGGGGAAAAAACCCTTAAATACCAGATATCTAGTATAAAGCTCTAAATTGTGTGAATGATAAAATGTCTGTGATATTCTTAAGTGACACATGAACAATGTACATATGAATGTAGTTTGATATATGAAATTGTGAACAACCTTGACCCATTCGTCTGGTTTGACATTAGGAACTGTAACTTCCTGTGTTGGTTTGTCCAGCAGTGTGATTACAGCTGGTTTCTTTGGATTACTAGCTGCACTAATAGACACAGGAACCATCCAGGTATATGAGCCATCTACAGAATACATAAAGATACGGAGATAACTGTAGAAAAATAAACACAAGTACAGACTTTATTGTAGAAAAATAAACACAAGGACAGACTTTATTGTAGAAATATATACACAAGTACAGACTTTATTGTAGAAAAATAAACACAAGGACAGACTTTATTGTAGAAATATATACACAAGTACAGACTTTATTGTAGGAAAATACATACAGACACAATGTATTTCAACACTTCCCTCAATCTCAATCTCTCTCAAACACCCAACACCCCCAATGTGTTCAATATATTTCAAAACTTCCTAAAATCTCAATCTCTCCCTAATATCTCTGCCCCGACTCCCTCCCTAATGATTGTACATTGTACATTATGTACACACTTCCAAAATCTCAATCTCTCTCAAACATATCCACCCCTTTGAATCACCTAAATACTTTATAATTCTTCCTACTCAATAGAAGTATTTGTGAAACACTATGCACACAAGTGTGACCAAGTTCAAATGTGGCTAATATGACCTTTTGTTTAACTTAGATTGCAGCCTTTTTTTGTAAAGGTTAAAAGACAAACAAAAAGCATCATCTTCTGGATCTTAATTCATGGGTGGGTGGGTGAGTGGGTGGGGAGATAAAAATTGAATAAAAATCTTAACAGCAAGGATACCTTTTGGTTGTATTCCATTTGCACAGAACTTTTCTTGGGTCAAGGTCAAAATTCTATTACTGCCATCTTGTCTCTCAGTAACCTAGTAGAAAAAAACCCTTTGTGTTTAACTTGATGATAAGCCAAACAAAGCAACAAGAGATATTAAAACTTGATCTATTCTGATAAGTTCTATTACCATTTAGAATCCCCGATAAAGTACATGTAATAGTGATGGGCAATCGGACCAAAAACCATAATCGATTATCGGCAATAATCGGACACATGTAATCGATTAATAATCGGAATTGACATTTAAGTGTTTCCCCTCATAATACATAACAGAATCATTAAATGTATGGAAACAACATTTGAATTCTTTGTCTCATTTGTTCACAGTTGAATAAATCAGAATATCAATATATCAAGTCATGGAATTTATCTATAATCTCAATGTATCAATGATATCAGAGATACGCTCCTTTATTTAAATGCTGTTGTTACCGTCCTTCACATCTCCCACCATTTTGTTTGTTTATTTTTGATCGGGTTTGACATACAGAAAATAAAATTTGAACAAAGTTGAATTGATTTCCGGATTTTGTTTGGTCAACGATGTCT
Source organism: Ostrea edulis (assembly GCF_947568905.1). Lineage (NCBI taxonomy): Eukaryota > Metazoa > Mollusca > Bivalvia > Ostreida > Ostreidae > Ostrea > Ostrea edulis. Next base: position 35,841,499 of record NC_079172.1, on the reverse strand, counting down.
GCGACTTTTATTTTGTAATCGATTAGTAGCATCGTAGGTCTCTGAACGACTGACAATCGATCATCAGCGACAATCGTTTCATCACTAACATGTAATAAAACTTTTTTCAATATAATCTAAGCTGCAACACACAATTTGACTTGTTGACCAATTAAAACCAATTTACATCAAATATTTGATTGGTTGATCATTGCTCACCAAAACAATTTACATGGAATATGTTGGTCTGTTACTGGTACACGCCATATGACAGTGCCACCATACAGATTTTCAGTATGTTTCTACATGTTTGACCCCTTCATATGATGTACAACTTGGTTTGTTTTCCTATAAACAGCTTCCAATCTATATTGCCTAAACTGCCCCAATTCAATTTCAACCACAAAAAGTGGTGAAATATTAGCTTAGTAATACTTCTCCATAAGTTCTAGTTACAGTAGAAAACTGCTGAGGATTTGGGATAACAGACAAACAGTATATTCTGAATATAACTGTACAGAAACATGAAAGTCAGTGTTTGTTATATCTTACTAAACCTTCTATCATTTCTAATACAAATAATTCTGATCCCTGCCTTCACTACTGGGTACCCCATCTGTTTGGTCCAGGTTGTCATGACATCTAACACAGGTTTTCCACTAGCTGTTCCAAGAGATTCCCACAGGTCCTCGGTGACTGCATTCTTGTACTTAAATTTGGTCAGGTACTGGTTCATGCCTTTTCTAAAGCTCTGAAAGACAACAAAACTCCATGATGTTATAAAACTCTCAAAGACAACAGAATTCTGATGGACAACAAAATCCCATGATGTTATAAAACTCTTAAAGACAACAAAATAAATGTGACTGTGCAATTATGTGACACTGCTTGTTTTTCAATTAATGATGCATAAATTAAAGTAATTACGTTTTTTTCCAAAAATACGGGTAACTTCATTACTGCCTTTACAAAATCAGTAGTATGACAAATGAATAACATTGTACACAATGTAGATACAAAATTGATCAGGATGAATTTTAGAGCTATAAAAAATATTTTTTTTTATTGTATATCAATATTTGTGGGGATGTAAATTCATGTTTCATGTATACATGTATGTAGTACTCATGAAATCCATGAACACTGATCTCCCATGAACAATGTTTGATAACATAGTAGTTGTTTAGGTTTACTATGACAGCGACATAAATAGTGTTGATTACATAGTAGTTGTTTACTATGACAGTGACATAAACAATGTTGATTACACAATAGTTGTTTACTGTGACAGTGACATAAACAATGTTGATTACATAGTAGTTGTTTATGTTTACTATGACAGTGAAATAAACAATGTTGATTACACAGTAGTTGTTTACGTTTACTATGACAGTGAAATAAACAACCACACAACACACAGTGACTTGTAGGACTTGCCTCATCTCCAACATAGTCGTGTAGCATCCTGATAACAGAGGCCCCTTTACTGTACGAGATAGCATCAAATATCTCATCCACCTCATCTGGATGTCCAACTGGAATCTAAAATATGACAACATACACAGTATTAAAATGCTTGTAGAGAGTTTTTACAAATATCAAAGTACGGATTCAAGTTTGCTGGGCTTACTCTTCTTCTCGGTGTTCAGGCCTAGATAAATAAATTGTATGTTTCTGGTTCCCCACCGACCCTAAAATATTTGAGCCAACTCTGAAAAATTTATCAGCCGATATAATTTCAGAAGTAAACAATTCCGGTTTCACAATTAGAAATCCTAATCTCGATCACTTCCGTTTGAGAAAATACATATCCGATACGCATTAATCAGAAATGTTTTGACAGCGATTTCCCCAGGGAAAATGGCAGCATGCTTGCCAAGCACATTGTTGGCAATTATGATAGGAAAATGCAAACAGTTCAGTTCAGTTTAAGAGGGGAAAAAACTTTGTGACTAGAGTAAAAAAATAAAGTGCACCGCCACGGCACATGATACGCCCGTCACATATTGTTAACATGAACATATCACCATGAAGAGATAGGTATGCATGGAACCAAATGTCAACCTTCCTTTAAGAATCTTACCCACTTTATGGCCTCATGTGACATTGCTTCAAATATTGATAATGTAAGCTTAATGATTTTTAAAAGGATATAAAAACATTTTCCCCAAATGTTTTCAATGAAATGATTAAAGTGCAAGATAGCCCTTTATCCAAGCAAACAACTTACAATAAATGGGAGTACTCAAAAAGGTTGATTTATTCAACATATCAAAAAATACATATATCAGTATCTGCCTTTGTCAAATCTTCAAGTATAAAAGTAAAATATGCATGGTGATGTCAATATAAATAAATATAGATTAAAAACGGTTATTTCAAACACTGGTGCATCTCCTATTGTGTAGTTATTAATTAGAAAAAAATAATCCATCATATATTTCTCAACTGGTTGTGTTAGACTTGAGAAATGCACATCTGCAGCTTTGCTCATTGTATTTTAAGGAATGAAGAACAATGCACAGCGTAATAAAACATCAAACATTAGTCATTATGTTTATTCTTAGACTGTAAAACTGTCATCTTAGTGAGACATGACAATCTGCACCTTGTTGTTGAGATATAAAATAAAAATATATTTTACAATATCATATTAATTCTTAAACTTTATACCAAATTAACTTTCAAAGTAATGGCTACCAATTAGAACTGTTCTAAAATTTGACAGATCAATTAGAAGGCCATATTCCTCTGCCCAATTCCCGATTGCAAGAGATATAGATAGCACCTCCTTGATCAGATTGCTGTAACAGAAATCTTCTAAACTCATTAATTAATCTGTAATTTGACAGAATGCAATTTTTCTGTTAGCAAAATGCCTCCTGAATTGCTTGATAATTACACCCATGGGACAAGGGAAATTTCTCTTGTTACTGACACAAAAGAAATAATTTGTTTGTTATATACTGCTGTATAGTACAGTGTATATAATGAAGAATGTGTAGTTTCTTGAATTAACATTTTTTAATATGGTTATTGCAATACTATTTCATCTGTTCAGATTTACACAAATGCCCAATCTGCAGCTTTGTTCATTGTATATCTTTTTTCTGAACAATGCCACAGCCATAACAAAACATCAAAATACTAATCATTAAAATAGGCCTTTATACATATTGCAACCATTTGTTGTCTTAGTGAGAAATGATACTCTGCATATAGGTTGCTGAGAAAAAAAATTAAAAATTATATAGTACAATGTCAAATTAATTTTGAAAATAAAGACTAACCACAACAAACAAATTCACTTTCACAAATAATTTCTGGTATATCTGCAATTAAGAGGCTAAGATCTCTCTGCCCAATTCCCTAGAGATGAAGATAACACCTGCTTGATCATGTTCTACACAAAACTCATTAATTAGTCTTGTCAAAATGCCCTTTGCATGCTACTCCCATGGGACAAGTGGAATTTCTCATGTTATTGTTAGAAACAAAGGAAACATTACATAGGCTAAAAAAAGCTGTACAGTATATCATAAAAAAAATATGTGTTTTCTTGATGTAACATTTTTGAATGAGGTTTTCTACAAAACTCTTATATGAGTAGGGATTGTACCAATTATAACATACTTTTTTCAAAAAATCACTTCAACTAAATGTCACAGTGACCTTAAAGTACAGTGCGACACACCTTCTACCTAAGATGCATAAGTTGACCAAGTTTCATGATTCTAGATCAAATAGTTTTCAAGTTATGAGCCGGACAGGGTTTTACCATATTTGGCCATATCTTCTTAATTAAAAGTCACAGCGACCTGGTTTTAATGTGCGATACACCTTCTACCCAAGATGTATCAACTGACAAAGTTTGATTATTCTAGGCCTTATAGTATTTAAGTTATGAGCCGGACACGAAAAAGCTAACAGACGGACGGACAGACGGACAGACGGACGGACATGAAGGCCATAACATAATACGGCCCGTCTTAAGACGGGCGTATAACAATGAATCATAATTCATTGTTTAGTATTTTTGAGATGCATCATGGAGGGCCATCTGATTGGCCAAAACACTGCAAAACTACAATTTTATGTTGGCCAAATAAACTGCATTCCAAAAACACAGAGCCGTATGAAGTTCAGGGCAGTAATTCTGTTGGTGATTTAGCCGTATTTGAAACGAAATATTTAGAGTTTATATGTGAACCGGACGTTGAGCCAACATTAGACACAGGGTTGTTAGTGGCAGTGAAATGTCTCAGGATCTTCAACAAGAGGCCCATGGGCCACATCGCTCACCTGAGTCACCTTGGCCCATATCTGAAGACTTTCCATATATATTTGCATGTAAAACCTTGGTCCCTATTATGGCCCAAACTACCCTTTGCAAACTTGAATCTACACTATGTCAGAAAGCTTTCATGTAAATGTCAACTTCTTTGACCCAATGGTTCTTTTAAAGCTTTTTTCTATATTTGTATGTAAAACTTTGACACCCCCCCCCCACTTGTGGCCCCATCCTACCCCCCGGGGACTATGATTTGAACAAACTTGAATCTACACTATGTCAGAAAGTTTTCTTGTAAATATCAGCTTTTCTGACTCAGTGGTTATTGAGAAAAAGATTTTAACTATATATTTGTATGTAAAACTTTGATCCCCCTTGTGGCCCCATCCTACCCCCGGAGCCCATGATTTGAACAAACTTGAATCTGCACTATGTCAGAAAGTTTTCATGTAAAAATCAGCTTTTCTGGCTCAGTGGTTCTTGAGAAGATTTTTCCTATATATTTGTATGTAAAACTTTGATCCCCTATTGTGGCCCCATCCAACCCCCGGAGCCCATGATTTGAACAAACTTGAATCTGCATTATGTCAGGAAGCTTTCATGTAAATCTCAGCTTTTCTGGCTTAGTGGTTCTTGAGAAGAAGATTTCTAAAGTTTTTCCCTATATATTTGTGTGTAAAACTTTGATCCCCCCCTTGGGGCCCCATCTTATCCCCGGGGGCCATGATTTGAACAAACTTGAATCTGCACTATGTCAGAAAGTTTTCATGTAAAAATCAGCTTTTCTGGCTTAGTGGTTCTTGAGAAGAAGATTTTTAAAGATTTTTCCTATATATTTGTATGTAAAACTTTGATCCCCTATTGTGGCCCCATCCAACCCCAGGGGCCCATGATTTGAACAAACTTGAATCTGCATTATGTCAGGAAGCTTTCATGTAAATCTCAGCTTTTCTGGCTTAGTGGTTCTTGAGAAGAAGATTTTTAAAGCTTTTCCCTATATATTTGTGTGTAAAACTTTGATCCCCCCCTTGGGGCCCCATCTTATCCCCGGGGGCCATGATTTGAACAAACTTGAATCTGCAATATGTCAGGAAGCTTTCAGGTAAATTTCAGCTCTTCTGGCCCAGTGGTTCTTGAGAAGAAGATTTTTAAATGACCCCACCGTATTTTTGCATTTTTGTGATTATCTCCCCTTTGAAAGGGACATGGCCCTTCATTTGAACAAACTTGAAAGCCCTTCACCCAAGGATGCTTTTGGCCAAGTTAGGTTGAAATTGGCCCAGTGGTTCTGGAGAAGAAGTCGAAAATGTGAAAAGTTTACAGAGAGACGGACAGACAGACGGACAGACAGACAGACGGACGCCGGACAAAATGTGATCAGAATAGCTCACTTGAACCTTCGGTTCAGGTGAGCTAAAAACAGTATAAAACTGTTATTCCTCTTTGTAAAGACTGTTATCTGCATGGAAAACCGCCGTTAGTAAGCTGCTCTAAAATGTTAAAATAAGATAAAATATTTTCCCTACCTACCTACCCTACTTTTTTCCAGGTTGGAATAGGAAACACACTATTTATTTATCTTGGCCTCATCTCTGAACACAAATCAAATTTACTATATATATATATACACATGTATATATACAGTAAAATATCTCTATCTCGAAGTCCAAGGGACCTCGAAAAAACTTCGAGATATGCAGGAGTTCGAGATATCCAAAATCGACCTTGAATATTTTTCTTATAGTTTAATGCAAGTTGATAAATTGATATGGCAGAATTTCAAAGACAAACATTTCGGGTTTTTTTAAATATATATAAACATCCCATTGAATTCACAATATGTTAGATGATCATGCTTGTATGCTTACTTTAAGTTTACTAATGTCTAGGCTCGACTGGGATGTAGCTATTGCGTTCTAGTGAAAGAACCTATCACGTAAGAAACAAAAAAGACGGATTTAAAAAAAAACAACTTTTAAATGTTAATTAAATAAAATTTCGTGTTTTCTCTGTCCTAGTTTTAATGACGAAGCGTGTATTATTAAATGCAATATCGTTATTATGAGCATTACATTCAAGCACACTTCGACAATATTGTGCGTTTATCTAACCCACATGTTAATGATATAGCGTGTGTCCTTCAAAACACCCTCCCTGGAATCGGGCGTGTTAGTTCATAAGTGGACTTAATCCGTAATGTTGGAAGGCTTCACTAATCACCCAAGCTGTTGAACTATTTATTGTGACCTGGGTCTACTCGGAAAAGGCGAGCATGGATTAGCGGTCATTAATTATAATTGGTGTAGCCGCAGGTGTGAATTTGTGACTTACGACGTCAGGTATGGTAAGCAGAGCGGAAAATTGACTGCACTTCGAGATAAACCAGGTGAATTTAGGGCAAGGGACCTTGAAAATACTTCGACATAAGCGGGGTATTCGAGATTACCGTGTTCGAAATATCACAAGTTTTTAAAATCATTTATATAAGGAAAACGGCCGGGACCGGCGGTCGACTTCGACTCAAGTGGGGTATTCGAGATAAACCATATTCGAGATACAGATATTTTACTGTATATATATATTTTTTTTTTTTACAAAGCTGTTTTTTTTTCCAGGGGAAAGTGTGAAGCAGAGCATCTATTTTCATTGGTGTGAAGTCAATTCAACCTCACATGATAACATGAGTGATAAGAGAATGGTCTATTACCTTATATAATTTTGCTCTATAGGACCAAAATAGGAGAATTATTTTGTTTGTAATACTTTTCTTAAGGTAACTCCATACTCACAGTTTTATGTGATAGAAGGTTAAAAAGTGTATTTATTTCCATTTTTGAGAATTAAAACTAACAAATTATCAAATAAAATATATAGTTCATCACACTTTTTACGATGTGAACCATACATAAACAGAATCCTATATCACCATCAGAAAATTGCAATTTTCCTTAAACAGTGTTATCAAAATTCCATAAAAACTGGTTATCATGGTTATGACGATATCATAGCATTCATAACAATTTCATGAAACTGTTTCTTCACAAAAATGTACAAAATGTCTGTAAAAAATAAAGGAAACCTATCACATAATAGACTTAATAAAGAAATCAATGAAAACAGAGTTATTGCCCTTGGATTCAATATTTTTTAACTTATCATTGATTATTCATATATAATTTAGACTTTTGCAATAGTTTATTATTAACAAGATTTTTTACAATAACTAACAAGAAAGAAACCAACAAAATTCATGTTCCTATCATGCATAAATCTAAATAAATCATTGATTTTGCAAAATCTGATGACATCACAGGAAGGTGGAATTACTTTAATTTTCGTTAACTGACGAGTCACTTGTTTAACCAAGTAACACACATTCCATAGCTCATCTGTTAACAGTATGCTGGAATTCATTTCCAACTTGGCTACAGCAATAAGCATCGCCCAACATCAAATTTGCTTAATTGCACTACCACCAGATTTTCAAGTTGGTCAAGCTCGGACTTAAAACTGGTTCTCAGTACCCCTACCTCTATAGCATGACTGTTGTGTAGAGCATCCATCTCCAGGGCCCTGCCCAGGTCAGAGTTCACAAACTGTGTCCAGATATCAAACTCCGGGAAGCAGTGGTCCACACAAAGGTACTCAATCCAGGAGGCGAAGCCCTCATTCAGCCACAAGTGTGTCCACCATTCCTGATGTTACAAAATATATCATTATCATTGTTGAATATATCTGCAAAAAACTATGAATGGCAGGGCTCGAAATTAACATATGCCTGTCAGTCTGTGAATGGTTAAAAGTCTGGCGGACTGACTGACATTTGTTTTAGTCAGTCCAATGGGACTGGTTAATTTTCTAAAGCATCATTTTGGAAAATATATTTATGAAATCTTATACACACATTTGGCATGCTTCGGTCTGTAGATATCAAATGAATTTGATTCGTAAATATAAATCCCACATAAGTGTTACAATATTGTCTGAAGCATATTGAGTTAAATTTCATTTTAATAACATTAACGAAATCTGCTTAATTATTTCTGGTAAACTGTTGGACTGGTAAATTTTTCTGCGGACAGGTTGAAATTATACCCCATCAGTCCGGCTGGACTGGTGACATGAAAAGTTAGCTTCAAGCCTCCTAAAATTACTTAAAACTTATTGAAATAAAATTGACTTTATTTGATTATGTTGATGAAGAGTGTATGCACAATATTTTACATTTGCTGTCGATAAATGATATTTATAGAAAACCCACTGGTTCATCATACAAATCTAAATGTACAGGTTTTCCAGATTGTTGAACTTTTGATGATAGACTGCACATCTTAAAACCATTTAGAGTACATAGAGATTTTTCTACACATGTATATCTCAATGATAGTGTATTACTTAATTATGGTATATATGTATTTGTATCTTATCGAAGATTGAGAAGATCAATGGTAGAAAAATAAATCTCTAATGCACTCTAAGTTCTTTAAAGCACTAAAAATGACATAATCGGTGATAAAACAAAGCAATGAATGCATCATTTGAGACAATGTACAAGAAATGCTGTGACACAGGCAGACATGATTCCTAAGAAAAGAAAAAAAAGCTGATGGGGGGTCTGGGGGTCCTCCCCCAGCGGGGTGTTAAGGGGCAACGCCCCTGATCTGGGGGTCCAGGGGGCCGAAGATCGCTATTTTAACATTTGAAAACCCCTCAGGAATGACCTCCAGAGACCCATATTAAAGTTGTGAAGGTTTGACTACCTTCTCCAGCCATTCCCATTTCCATACATTACGTAGGCCCTTATCGATAGTTTTTACATCGCCACCTCGCTGCACAACGTGTGCGGACATTGTTTTAAAACGAGATCAGTTACTTAAACAAACTGTTGATTGGAGAAACCGAATAGAAAGACGACGATTCAACCAATAAACAATCAGAAGACATATATAACTTGAGGAAGCATTTTACAACAAGTAAAACCCGCATCAATGATGGAAAATTCCGGAATACTAACAAAAGTGGATTTTAAAATTTAGAGCGGAAATGAGAAATCCGGAAAGCGGAATTCCGCTTTAAAGCGGAGAAAAATCATGTCTGCACAGGTAGTAAATAGTATCATGGTTTCTTAACATTCTGACCAGATTTCCAAACCACTGTTCGTTTTTATCTCTGAACCATCGGTCATTCTTACTATTTCAAACAGATTTCTGAACCACAAACCATTCTTACAATCATGACTAGATTTCCAAACCAGTAATAATTCTTACCATGGTGACCAGATTTCCGAACCACTGGTGAGCCAATTCATGGCCGACTACCAGAGCCACCCACTGTTTTGTTTTGGAGGAGGAGTTCTTTGGATCGATCAGCAGAGCTGTTTCCCTGTATGTCACAAGCCCCCAGTTTTCCATGGCACCTGGTCATATAAACATCACAATGTCAAACAATCAACACAGAGCTACACTTGGTTGAAATAAGAAAATTCATATATACTATCAGTATCTACAATGGATTTAAAAGCAATATTTGTACTCATGTATATTTGAAAATCATAGTAAGAGCATTTACAGAAACACTCACCAATTATAAAATTATTTCTTATACCATATGAACATTATAAAATTTTCAATACCATGATGTACCAGAATCATTAAGACTTGGGGGTCAGAAAAAATGCAGGTCTCAACACATTTGAAAACTGATTTAATATGCTTATTGGCAATTGTAGTACTGTACAACAATAGAGTAAATAGGGTTGATGTTGTGATCAATCCCATCTCATTCACACTATACAGTGGTTCTCATGAGTTCTCTACTCTTCTGATAATCACTGAACTGATTCAATGCAACTACACATCAGAACAGAGAAATGGATGTAAAATTTATGCACAAATATGATCACTTCTCATAAACAAATATCTGTAATTTTCTTTTTTCATCCCGAGACCCTTGCACAATTCTTAGTAATACTGGTACTTAATATTTCATAGATAAATCATAACCTGCAGCAAAATCAGCAATAGCAATGAGATCAATTTTAGGTAGAGGGTAGGCGATCTTGAAGTAGTCCTTGTAAAATGGTAGAGTTTTAACAGCAACCTCGAGGGCAAACTGTCCCTGCTCCTTCTTCCCCACGGGGGTATAGACTCTGACCATCACGCCATCCGCATCCTTGGCCTCAACGTAATCATACTCCCCCACAACAAAAGCCAGCAGGTACGTAGACATGATTGGGGTTCTCTCATAAGTCACCACCTTCCACGCCGAGTCCTCAGGCAAGTCATTCTCAGATTTTACTGGCTGGAAAAGTGAATGTTTTACACTAACACATCGTCATACCATAGCCATGCATATGACATTTACATAGAATGACATAATTCATCAATTCTTCCCTCCAAACATCTTTCCTTTTCATGTCAAACTTTACATTAGTTTGCTTCTTGAAAAATCTGTCCCCATCATTCATCATGCAATATAACTAACAACTTTTAGAACCATACAATTCCAAAAAAATAATTGGATGTTCGTAAAAAAAAATTGCCCCTAGCCATTATTATTGCTACTTTAGCAAATCTGATATTTGAACTTTGACCTAATCTTTTTGTAGCCCTGACCCTGACCTTGCAGTGCACAAATATGAAGTTACTCTCTTGTAGAGTGAAAAATTTAACATGGTTTAAGTTGCAGATCATAGAACAGACTAGCTAAAGATGATCATACACTACATGTATATACTTTAAAAGATTTCCAAATGTGTTTGTTAAGAGGCAATGAGGCCAAACACAACACGACTTCATCTTCAGGTCATAATGCTGAATTAATTATCAAAAATCTGATTAACCACTTTGTTGTAGAATTCATACATCTTGATCATTTGCTGAATTCATGTGTTTGCAGAGATCTTGAAAAGTGTCGTGTCGGATTATCGGATAAAAGTAGTAATTGTCCGACACAAGTTACTTAATTGTCGGTCCTGATGGCTGATATAAGATCGGGATTGAAGTCCGTTTTTTACCGGGAAAAAATGGCGGCCATGTGGCCCATAGATTTTCAATCCGATGCAAAATCCAGCAACACAGTGAAATGTAAATGCGAGAAATCAGTTGTGAGGAACTACGAGGAGAAGAGAAACCAATTGTTTCAATCCACCTGGCAATCTGGGAGACAATGGCTTTAGTTTGCAGCGGTTTTACTTACTGCTTGGTGACACAATTTGCTCAAAGTCGAAACTGACGAAAGACCAACTACACCTGGGCAAAAGTGAGAGAAAGAGTTGTTACAACAATTGCAGAGGAAGATGAGAAAGAAGTTGAGAGGAATATACAGGATAGAGAAAGAAATGGAGGATGAGAGAGAAGTGGAGGGTGAGAGAGAAATAGAACAAGAAAGTGACTCAGATAGTGAAAGTGAGGAAGATTCATTCAGAGTGTAGGGAAGATGAGAAAGGTTATGAAAAGATAATTTATGAACTTATAGCTGAGATGGAGATTGAATACAATTACACATGTAGTTGATTTTAAATAAAATTTATGAAAACCTCTAAAGGGATGCATCTTTTTCTGGACTAACAAAATATTGTTTGGGCTGACACTATTTCTAACAGTGTCAGACCAAATGTCTGACACTTTAAAAGAAATTTCAAGAACTCTGTGTTTGTATATTTGGAGAATCAGGCTTGCTGAATTCTTTAACTTACCATGTTAGAGAGTGCCACTCTATTTTTAGGAACAACAAGTGTGACATCAAACGTAGCTTTCACAGCCGGTTCGTCCCAACATGGGAAGGCACGTCGAGCATCTGTTGCCTGCAAATACAACAGAAGGACACCTTCTGGATCACAAGGAAGTATAATTAAAACCTTAAACAATGTAGAGACATTATCTTTAATCTTATTTTCATTTAGACATGTTCCTACTTACTACAATAAATACAGTTTTTAGAGAAAGAACAAAAATGAAGTTTTTTCTATTAATGTTGCATTGCATTTTGCTAACCCACTACAATGAGCACTCTCTATCTATGTTGAACTAAAGATCAGGCTCACGAACTCTGTGTCTAAACATCCGAATATTTAAAAATAAAAATAAAAGTGCTGTCATTGGAAATTCATAATAGCAAGTTCAAAGACAGGTGTGCAAGTCCATTATTTCATTATTTGTAAAATATGATGAAACTGAATCTGATGCCAAACCTACAACTGATAACACAGAAAAAAGTCTACACCTAAATCAACCAAGTAAATTGTTAAGGTGTCACCACTTTAAACAAGAGGCCCATGGGCCACATCGCTCATCTGAGTCATCTTAGCCCATATCTGAAGTCTCCATATATATTTGCATGTAAAACTTTAGTCCTTATTATGGCCCCAACCTACCCCTGGCGGCCATGATTTTTGCAAACTTGAATCTACACTATGTCAGAAAGCTTTCATGTAAATATCAACTTCTTTGGCCCAATGGTTCTTGAGGAGATTTTTAAAGATTTTCCCTATATTTGTATGTAAAAATTTGATCCCCTATTGTGGCCCCATCCTACCCCTGGGGGCCAGGATTTAAAAAAATTAAATCTGCACTATGTTAGGAAGTTTTCATGTAAATATCAGCTATTCTGGCTCAGTGGTTCTTGAGAAGAAGATTTTTAAAGATTTTCCCTATATATTTGTATGTAAAACTTTGATCCTCTATTGTGGCCCCATCCTACCCCCAGGGGCCATGATTTGAACAAACTTAAATCTGCACTATGTTAGGAAGCTTTCATGTAAATATCAGCTATTCTGGCTCAGTGGTTCTTGAGAAGATTTTTAAAGATTTTCCCTATATATTTGTATGTAAAACTTTGATCCCCCCCCCCTTTGTGGCCCCATCCTATCCTCAGGGGCCATGATTTGAACAAACTTGAATCTGCACTATGTCAGAAAGCTTTCATGTAAATATCAGCTTTTCTGGCTCAGTGGTTCTTGAGAAGAAGATTTTTAAATGACCCCACCCTATTTTTTGTGATCATCTCCCCTTTCAAAGGGACATGGCCCTTTATTTGAACAAACTTGAAAGCCCTTCACCCAAGGATGCTTTGTGGCAAGTTTGGTTGAAATTGGCCCTGCAGTTCATGAGAAGAAGTCGAAAATGTGAAAAGTTTACGACACCCACGACAACAGACAACAGACAAATTTTGATCAGAAAAGCTCACTTTCAAGAGCCTTTGGCTCAGGTGAGCTAAAATTGAATGAAATTTTATTCAAACTCAAATCTGTTCTGCAAACCATGAATTATGTTTACATACATCTGTGATTGACTTGTGAACATTTAAACCTTTTTATTCACTGCAGCCTTTTTCCGTAAGTAATCATCTGAACATTTCTACGCTGTAACTTCACAAACCTCAAACTGTGTGACTGCTGCATACATTTCCTCCCCGGACGGTGACAAGTATTTGCTTCTGTAGAAACCTTTCATCTTGTCATTCAGCTGACCGGTGAAGTCGATGGATAGTTGACCATTTCCTGGCTATAAAACAAAGAAAATGAATTTTTTTTTTACACATTCAGGCTACATAGTTCCAAAACTGTTTATATATATAGTGAAAACAAAATTGTCAGGAAGGATCTGAAGCGGTGGTTGTTAGGGCTGGTTTGACCGTAGTATCATACACCGAGTCAGGGTCTTATTCATATTCGGTAAGTAATCAAACTGTTATCTAGAAATGCTTTTTTTATTCAGGATGCTTTAAAATAAAATAAACTTGTATTTCTGCTTCACTGGTCTATCATTCTGACTGTACTTTTTAACCTCAGAGAACTACTTAGAACAAGATCTTCCCTTTTCCACCTTTATTTAGAGTGATTCTCTTCAGTGAGCTTTTCTGACAGGATCCGGTCATCAACCTTTGTTACAGTTATATATGTCATAGACATTATTGCATAATATTTACATTCACTGAATCTTTTCTTATATTTCTTTCAAAATTGACATTGCTTTCATCCTCGACAATGAATACATATTTGTTGCATTCTAGTGCGATCTACTTTTTTAGTACCACCAGTCTGTGTAACCATTACCAAATATGGAGCACTGCCAAAGTCAGAGTGTATTGGCTGTTCCATTTGAAGTAATGAATGGGTTAACAATATGGTATTTTAAACAAAATGTCTTCCCTTGTTGTTTTATCGAGTGATGAAGGTAGTATGCATTGCAGACAAAATTCACCACCCGATAAAACAACATAGAAAGTATTGTTTAAACATCATACTCCTCTGAGCTTAAAGACTTCAAAAAGAAGGGCAAATACTTATAAACATACATTGTCATTATCTGAATTGATTTGAGATAAAATTCTAGTAAGACATTATTTCCACAAATAATCATAACATTTAACATCTTAAGAGTTATCTCCTCTTTGCTAAGACCAGGAAAAATAAACACCTGACTGCACCCGACAGGTACATAACATAGGTAATGTGATCCAAGTACACAGAGACATAACTGTGCTGGAGTTTAGCTGGGAAAGGCGACCTCCATTATTGTCAGAACTAAGGTAATAATCTGATCTTCTCAAATTGTATGTAATATAAATATTTTGTAAATGTAATATCCATTCTTGTGCTCTTGAGTAATAATCAAACTACAATCCCACAAAATGTTAAGAAGAGAAATTTTATACAATGTACAAGGATGTGTACATTAATATTTTGAAATTGAAAACTTTCAAATTTACTTTTGTTTAGTCAACAAATGCAGTTTTAGTAGAAAGTAATCTGAAAAAAATTTAAAATCCATGTTGGACAAACCCATGATCTACAAATCAAGAGCAAGCATGTTAACTACTAAGCTACTTAGCTAGACAATCAAATTTAAAACGAATATACAAATATTGCTGGATATTCGTATTTTTAATCATTTTTTTAAAAGGAAGTCAGCCCTTGTGAAGATGTACTAAAAGACTCGCTTGTTTCAAATTCTTATGTACATAGAATCAATACATTATTCATTATAAAAAAGTTGATTTGATAAAAATGCTGAATATTGTCACTTCAGCACCAAGAGTTTAGATGATGGACCCCCCATACCAGTGCCCAGGATGTGATGCGATGTGACCTGTGCGAGACCGCCATGGTACAGATGTACTGTGATACGTGCCTCATCAACCTGTGTAAGGCCTGCGTGGGAGAACACACATTTTCTGATGAATCCAAGAAGCATGAAATTCTAAGGTTTCAAAAATCCACCCCCTTCTACCCTGGCTGTACCTCTCATGACAAAAAACGTTGTGAAATGTTCTGTAATCAGTGTCATATTCCAGTCTGTGTTACTTGTGTTGCATCAAATCAACACTTAGGTCACGAATTATCAAAAATCTTAGAGGTGCTGGATAAAAAGAAAGAAAAGATCATGAAAGAAAAAAACAAACTGAATGAAACAATTTTTCCAGTTTACCAGAGTATTGCATCTGAAGTACAAAACAGAATCAGTCAGTTAGAAAAGGAATACGGAGATCTCTCAACAGCCATAACAAAACATGGAGAGCACTGGCACAGAGAAATTGACAAACTTGTCCAGAAACTGAAAGCTGACGTGGAGGAGATGAAAACCACACAGTTACACACTCTACAGAAACATCTGGATGAAGTTAACATGAAAATCTCTGACATTAATGATGAAATTGAATCAGCTGATGGTGCTTTGGACTCTTATGACATTTCTACAGTACTGAGTGTCACGCCTAATGTAGATCAATATAAAGATCTTCCACAAAAAATAGAGCCACCTTCACCTAAATTCAGCCTAGGAGGAATTCAAGATGAAGAACTCGGTAAACTGTTTGGATCTTTATCATCAATTTCTGTCCAATCAGAAGAACATGGTTACAATATAAAGACAACACAGAAATCCCCAGAAGCTTCTCCTGTCATCAAACAGCTGCTTGATCAACCACAGACTGTCACCACCATACACACTGAGCATAGAAAACTTCACAATGTGACCTGTCTGAATGATGAAGAAATCTGGACATGTGGAGATGGCAGCACCATGAAACTCTTTAGTATCAATCGGGGATCACTACTCAAATCAATGAGAACCAAGACAGGGAACAGTCCACAGGACATCGCAATGACGAACAGTGGGAACCTGGTTTATACTGATCACTGGGATAGTACTGTGAACATCGTGAAGAATGAAGAGATACAGACCATGATCAGACTACAGAACTGGAAACCTCTCTATGTCTGCAGTACCTCCACTGGTGACCTCCTGGTTACCATGAACAGTAATGATTACAAACAATCCAAAATTGTCCGTTACTCTGACTCCACAGAGACACAAACCATTCAGTTTGATGATCAGGGACGTCCTCTCTTTTCATCTACCGATAATCCTTATAATTTTTGCCCTAAATACATCAGTGAGAACAGAAACCTGGATATCTGTGTGGCTGACAGTGGAGCTAGAGCAGTAATGGTGGTCAATCAGGCCGAGAAACTGAGATTTAGGTACACTGGACATACTCCTACTCCAAAGAACAATCTATTCAGACCACGAGGAATCACCACAGACAATCAGAGTCACATCCTTACAACCGATGATAAAAATCACTGTGTCCACATCATAGACCAGGATGGTCAGTTCCTCTGTTACATAGACTGTAGAGTGAATGAACCCGAGGGACTGTGTACAGATTCAAAGGACAATCTGTTTGTTGCTCAATATAGAAACAAACAAGTGAAGAAAATCAAATATCTGCAGTGAAATCCAACATCAGTGGTGAAGATAGCAAAAGATCATAAATCATTCAATCTTCTATCCTAGACGGACTTCCTGGGGTTGTGCATCATCGCGTCTATCCAGACTTTGCCCTGGTGGACTGACTTAAGATGTCAATGTGGGCCACAGAAACCCTGCCATAGCTGTATGACTAGGAACTTATTTAAGATTTAGTACATTCACAACTATATTGTAATATTCAACATGTGCAAGAAAATTAAAGCATGACTCAATAAATAGAGAAACTAATTTATAATAGCCTAATTAGTGAGTTTTAAATGAACAAAGGAACTATTACTATATATACAGTGGAACCCCGTTATTACGTTTTCCATTTTGTCACGATAAAATAACATAATACCGGGGGCAACGTAATAAATGTTCCCAGTGAAATCCGTTAAAAATATCGTTTGGAAATTGTATATCGTCCGTTGGTACTCCGTGAAGGGGTGTGTGAATATATCTTTACTGTTTCTTTGTTTAAAAGACTATGATACTTTGTTTTATTTACATCTTATCTTTAATGTCCGTAATTCTTCATGTTCTTATCCCTTTCCTTTATTTCTGGTGTAGGATTCATAAGGATGTTTTGATAAAAGTTGCTTTTCTGCATTCGTTTGGACCGCCATTTTGTTCAACTTTAAAACAATGCGTTCATGTAAATTTCTCTCAATAACTCGTTCTGGTTCGTATTCAACATGCGTACTAAAAAAATAACAAAACATCGTTTTTATTAAGTTCGTTAATTACAAAATACTCAACGCAATAAAAAAAAATCCCATCCAAAAAACAACAAAACTATAGACACAAAACATACACGATACCCAACACTTACACACTTTTCTCACCAACGATAAACACGGAGAACAATTTACGTGCAATCCACATAAAAAATATATAATGATGCACGAAGATTTCATTTACAACGCTAAATGATGGCACTAAAATCACGTGCGCATCAGGGGATTTTAGAATATTCACAGAGGTAAATGCCGTGCGCGAATCGGCCGGTAACACAGGACAGCTTGATTTGCGTATGTATGGACGAGATTTACGAACACCCAAGCTGCATGTCCAAACATTATTAAAGTGATAACTATTGACCCTCAAATACCCATATGCAGAGTAGCCCACATTCCCATTTCAGGATTAAACAAACAACTCCACCTCCTGTTTTGTCTTAAATAAAATGAATATAGTATTACAGGTATTTTCTGCAATTGGGAATTTTTTTTACAATGATCCCTGAAATTAGTAAATCAATTCTGCATTCCTTTTCAATTTCTGCAGTAGCATTTTGTTATTTTGATATAAGGAATCTTTTAGACATTATGATTTTGGTGTTTAGGACCTCTGAGATGAACTGTTTACCTGGAAAGAACTGGGGAACAATAATACCACTGCGAGATAAATTGTTTACCTGGAGATAACTGGGGAACGGTAAAACCACTGCAAGATAAATTGTTAACCTGGAGAGAACTGGGGAACATTAATACCACTGTGAGATAAATTGTTTACCTGGAGAGAACTGGGAAACAATAATACACTGCGAGATAAATTGTTTACCTGGAGAGAACTGGGGAATGATAATACCACTGTGGCATTCTCAGGTTCATATTTCACTTCAGCATTTATACTCTGGTCTCCAGCATCTACAAAAAAGCAGGATTATACTGTTCAAGTTTCTACAATTGCGATTAAATACATAAATATGTATAAGTACAGTATCATTTTGTGCTCCAAATACAATTACTAATGTATTTTTTCCCTTGCTAATTGTTCTGAAATGCAACATGGGTACAAGATATGCAACTCAATTTCGAAATTAACTTAATTCCAAATTACAATTAAGTTGTATAGAAAATGGAATTCTATTTCAACGCATGCCAAAAAAAAAAAAACCCAAACAAAAACCCAGTAATGTTTCAGATAAATGTATGCCCCTGCCCCATGGTGCAAATTGAAAAGGGTTATACACATGTATCACTTAACTAATAGTATTGCCAAAACAATTCAAGATATTGAGTGGACAATATCTTCCTATGTCTAGAGTGGATTGACCCTTGACCTCAAAATTAAAAGGGGTCATCTACTCTTTAGGATGTACTAGTGTATCAAGTTTGGTGTAAATCAAGCAAATGCTTCTCAAATCATAGATGAGACAATATATTACTATGTCAAGTTTGACCTTGAGCAGACAATATCTTCCTATGTCCAGAGTGGATTGACCCTTGGCCATGTGAACTCAAAATCAACAGGAGTCATCTACCACTTAAGATGTACCAGCATACCAAGTCTGTCAAGCAAAGGGTTCTTAAAAGACTTGGTATACAGACAGACTAACAGGTGCAAAACAATATACTCCCTCTCTTTCAAAAAAAAAAATCTCTTCACACATCCCATTCCTTATTTTCTCCTTTCACTTGGTGTAATGTAAAAAAAAAAAAAAAAACAAAAAAACAAACAAACAAACAACACCAAAAACATTTAGTACCCAGTCTAAATTACATGTTACAAGTGGATATAGAGAAAAAGTAAATGATTCACATTGTGAACATTTTGTTTGACATTATACCAAGTGAAAGGAGAAAATAAGGAGGGGGATATGTAAAGAGATTTCTTTTTTTCTTTTTCTGAGTGTCTACTAAATGGCTGTGTTACGTGTACAGTGTTCGTGTTGTCTGTGTTTCTACTCCTGCTTTCAGCTCCATCCCTGGATAACAGCTTGCTGTGAAAAGGAAGCAGAAAGTGCAAGTCTTCTCTGCCAGATAAAGCCTCTCCACAGTCAGACCTATGTGGCCCAGATATGGAATCCTCTTCAATGTTGTAGATGGAAATTGGGTATCTTATAGCCCCAAACTGAACCACAAGGTCTAGGAGGAGACTAGGCCCCTAAATGCATGGCATATATGGCCCACCAGTGAGAGGATATGCCCTGGTGCCTGCCATCGTAGTCCCCAACTATAGGAAAATTGTACCACTAAATTATTGCTTAGGCTTGGGAAAGTCCAGGGCTAAGGGAGTAAACCCCAACAGAAAATCAAGGAAGATATTCCACAAAAACTGCCTTGTGGATGTCTTGGGAGATACAAAGGCTATATGGGAACATACCAAGAAAGCAAAGCTGGCTAGATGGAGGTCGTTAGCAACGGATTGCAATCATTTAGGGGAAAGAAAACCCTAGCAAAAAAACATATCGACCCTACAAGTAACAGATTGATTCATTAAAACACCCTACCTCATAAAAACAAGTAGATTATGGAAACCTTGAAAAATTTATAGAATTGTTCACAGCTCTATTCTCCACAGGGAGAGAAGCAAATAAGTCAAGTAAGTCATTTTTCTGAGTGGTAGACGTACCTGCAGCTTAAGTAATTTATCTGAGTGGTAGACATATCTGAGTGGTAGACGTACTTGAGTGAGTCGACTTACCTCATTTCAGTACTTTCAGTACTTTGATTCTGAGTGGTAGACATACCTGCAGCTTTAAAACAAGCTGACTGGATTTCAATCTCCTCGCTGTTCAAGGTTATGTTGGTAGTGCTGCTTAGGATCTGAAAAATACAGAGGATTCTTAAAATCCATTTAAAAAGTTGTGTGAAAGAGTATATAAAGTTTCTGTTAGCTTTTTACTGTCTAGTCCACAGGTCACAAACCACCCACTCATCACAGAATCAGGTGGTCAACAAATTAAGAAAAACAATGGATGGACCATGGAAACATCACATAAAATGTCAATCCACAATATTTTTAAAAGCCAATCTTCCATAAATAAGCCTTCGAAGTAAACCTGTTTTAGGAAAGGAGAAAAGATATGACTGCACCAGGAATCATACCCAGGGTACCACCTGTAACATAAATCAGGTGCTTTGACTACTGAGCTACCAAGGCCGATATCCACATCAAACCCAGTGACAAATTTTTTGTTTTGCTACTAAAAGTATTGTATGAAAATATCAGAACACTTCTAGTATGCTGTTCCCCATGATGTCAACACAGATCTATAATGCCCAAGTATCACTAACACTTATTACATGAATCAGAGACCAGTTTATTAAAAATAGGGCACTGCTAAACCTGTACATGATACGCCCACATACATTGTTGACCCAGGAATTTGTACAATTAAGAAAGGATTATCCAAGAAAGGATTTTGTCGGAGTTGCAATAACAATGTATTTTGCATCAAACAAATCCAAGTCCAAGGGCTGTAACTCCTTCAAAAATAGTGATGCAGCATTTCCCTTGTAATATATGCACATCTCCACATTGTGATCTTTCTTTGTATTAAGTATCATCAAAATCCCCCAACGGATTTAGGAGAAGTTTAGAAGACAAAGTATTTTGAATAGAAAAAAATTAGGTCTAAGGACCACAACTCCTTTAAAAAACACTGGACAGCAATCCCCTTGCAATATGCAGAGCTCCACATTGTGATCTTTCTTTGTACCAAGTTTTATCAAAATCCCCCAAAGGGTTTAGGAGGAATTGCGAAGACAAAGTTAAAGGGACAAACAGACGGACGACAGCGGTATAGCATAATACGCCTGCATTTTTATGCGGGCGTATAACCAGGGCTTTCAACAAATTTAAAAGTAGGAGGCTGAAATGAAAAAGTAGAAGGCGATCCAATGCTTGGTGCCCTTACGGCCGGGGGTCTGGGGTAAATGACGAAAAATCCTGCATTCTGGCGGTTTCCTGGCACTTAAATGCAGCTTTGAAATTGTCATTTTTTTGCCTGAAATTTTTACTTTTGCCATGAATTTATTGTTTCATATGTGAAATTTTCTATTCATGCAAAGACTTAAAAAATTCAACATTGCAAAGTACTAATTTTGATGCAAAATGAAAAATAAAGTGCATCAAGATAACTACATGTAATTATTTTTTGCAATGTTGTATCAATTAATTTTTAAGTGTCTTTGCTTGAACAGAAACTTTCACTTTTATTTCTACATTTGTACTGAAAGTTTATAAGACTGAATTGTTTTGTAAGAAAGTTTCTACATGCAGAAAGTATTGTTGAAATGAACTAAACTGCATGTTTTGCTCACCCCAATATTTTTTTAATAAAACCCAAACAATCTTTATTACAAATTAATAAGTAACATTTAAATGACCTATGATTTTATTTTTCCACAAATTCAAGTTAACAGCTACAGATTTGTTGGTAACATAGCGAATTTGTGCTGAAAAATTCTACTTTCGTTTTTATTTAATACCACATGGGCATTTGCAAATTAAAAAGAATATCAAGTCTGAAATCTTTCCTGATTAAATTCTGTTTTCGCTTTAAAATTGTTGATTGATATTATACTCGTGTCACTTTCACTTTTGGCCTTTCTAAAGCCGAAACTGAACAGGGTATTTGTTCTCTTCATTCCGTCAACATCATTGATTTTTACGTTCAGGACTTGTTGTTATCTTTCGGAACTTCTCGTCTGTGTTGTCACGAATTGGGTAAATCCGAGGCTTTCCGACTATTGCAATTGACGTATTATTTTCTACACCAACAGACAACCAATAAGGTGCCGGTATTTACCTGAACTAAATTTAGCGCAAGTAAACACGTTTTTACATCCTGGTTGATACGGCCGCGATTTCTGAGTCTACTAAAGTTTGGAAGATGTTTAAAGTTTTATAAAAGTTTTTTTTTCATTGGTCATACATTTTTGTCACTAAAGTAGCCGGGATCTAATGTTACTATAGGCGGCGGAAATCCGTTGGCTACCGGCTACTTTTGAAAGCCCTGGTATAACAATTAGAGATGTCGTTGATATAAAATCATTTCACATCAATATATAATACTGAATAATAACAAGAGGCACATGAGTCACATCGCTCACTTAAAGTCCCCCTGACCCTGTGTTGTTCAGCTGTTGTGATTTTTAAAAAGGACTTTTTTTCAATCTTTATTCCCATGAAATTTTTTGCCCTCATATTGTGGCCATAACCCAGCCCCAAGGGCCATGATATAACTGAACTTGAATTCACAAAACATAGGAATGCCTCAACACCAATATGACTAACATGAACTTGCCGTTTTGGAGCAGGACAAGGTCAAGAGATCATAGGCCATAGTATGATATGAAAGGTCTTGTCATAAAAAAATCTATGACGTAAATTATGAAAGAATTTATATATTAACTAAAGTAAACAGTTCTGGAAATATTGAATAGGTTAGGCTTTCCTAAAAGTAGGTCAAACTCGCAAAGTCAAGTAAACATTTTTTGAAAATTTTGGTACCAAAAATGATTTTAACACACTTGAATCTGCACTATGTCAGAAAGCTTACATGTAAATTTCCATTTTTCTGGCCCAGTGGTTCTTGTGAAGATTTTTAAAGGACCCCCATCATATTTCTGCCTTTTCGTGATTATCTCTCCTTTGAAGTGGGCATGGCCCTTCATTTGGAAAAACTTGAGAACCCCTTTACCCAAGGATGATTTGTACCAAGTTTGAACGAAATTGGCCCACTGGTTGATGAAGTTTATGTGAAAATCTTACAGACAGACAGATGGACAGACGACAGACCAATAAAAACAACAACAAAAATGATCAGAAAAGCTCAGGTGAAATAAATTAGTAAAACAGTGTTCAAGTTTCCACTTTCACTTTGATAGCAATGATTCCAAAGGTCCATCGGTTTTTTGGTTTGGTACGATAAATATCAATTGCTGGCCAGACCAAGTGTCTGATAAATATATATATATATATTTTTAATGAAATATATGATAAGATATTGTCATTTTTATTCTGCTCTTTATATCGTTGCAAACAGAAAAGTACATGTTTCCTTTTTACTCAAATATATAAATAACTTGCAATCATCTTCAATTTCCCAGAGAGGGTGATATAATACAATTGAGCAATATCCTGTGAAACTACAGACGTCTTTGAAGCATCTGAATTAGGTAATAAATAACTGGTGAATAAAGCATTAACTGTACTCTGATCAATAAGTATTTTAACAACATGTGTCATGATGTGAACAGCTGACAAATCTGAAGTGAAATGCTTGGGCTAAAGTACGTCACCGGGGCCATTCTAGTCAAAAATATCAAGAGGAAAAGAATCTGACATGGATGAAGAAAAAAGAAAGAAAAAGAATATAAATAAGAACAACCCCCCCCCCCCAAGAAAACTCATTGAAAAATTAAAATGGAAGGTCGGACATGATTGGCTTTGTTTTGACATATCCAAAACTGAAATGATGTGTGCTATTTGCATTAATCACCATGGAAACAAAAGTTCAAGCACAGGAACCAGTAATTTTGTCTGTTAAAATAATAACATACCACCCCCTAATAAAAAACAAGGAATGAGATGAATTTTTACTCAAAAACTTTGCTTCAAAATAGTAAAAAATTCTGCTGTTATCATCACCCACCCCAAAGTTCTTTCTGATGCAGTAATTTCAATATTTATGCAATTGATCCACCATAAAAATAATCCGAAATGATGCGTTTAATATTTTTTGCAACTATTTTCCAGCTCATTCTTATGTTTGTCCTAAGTTCAGCTTTGGGAATATATAGGGAAAATCTTCTCAAGAACCATTGGGCCAGAAAAGTTTACATTTACATGAAAGCTTCCTGACATAGCGCAGACTCCAGTTTGTTAAAATCACGGCCCCCAGAGGTAGGTTAGGGTGACAATAAGGGATTAATGTTTTACCTTCCTCTTACAACTTTATTTCGTGGATCTATCTTCCAAGATGTGAGGATTTAGTTATTGGAAGATTATTCTACAAATACATCTTAATTAACAATGATTGGGATAAGCACGAACCCTGCGCCATAGTCGCATTAAATAAAAAAATGACACATAAAATATTGAAACACTGCGCCGTTGTGGCGCATATCGTCGATATATCTAGTTTGAACTTTTCCCCACTTCGTAGATATACAAACTTTTCAACTTTTGAGCTGATCCCTCACTTAATCTATATCGATTAAGTGCTTGAAAAATGCTTAAGTAAAAGTACAACTTTACGTTCTTTTAAGCGCAATTATGACTTAGATTTCCTCAGTATCTATCAAACAGTAAAAAGCTATCTGATTGGTTAATACCGTTAAATTGCATTTTCAATGTGCACGGACTGGAGATGCCACAATGAAAAAATTCTTAAGCCTGACAAAGGGCAACCTGACTTTAATTTTCGCCTGAATGATAAGTCAGTACTGGCAGTAGACATTGTAGGAGCAGATGGAGACAATAACGCAGAAATGTCAAAACAGACAATCACAATGAGAATCCTAACTTTAGCAAAACGTAAATTTAACACAGACAAGAGGTACTGTGAGCAATGCTCACTAAGAATACCCCCCGCTTACCCCAATCTCCCAAAAGGGTGTTGTTAATTGCTACTTCGATGTCCAGTACGCGTGACCTTTGACCTTCTGACCCCAAAATCGATAGGGAACATCTTCATCCCATGGGTAGTCCATATGTATAATATGGTGACTGTAGGTGGAAAGGATAACGCTTTAGAGCCCGGAAACCATATTGCTACTTCGATGTCCAGTGCGCTTGACCTTTGACCTCAAAATCAATAGGGAACATCTTCATCCCATGGGTAATCCATATATATGATATGGTGACGGTAGGTGGAAAGGATAATGCTTTAGAGCCTGGAAACCATTGTGTGTACAGACAGACAGACGGACAACCCGATTCCAGTATACCCCCCACAACTTGTTGCGGGGGGTATAATAATAAAACTAAAGTTACCTATGGCAATACAGTCTGTCAGTAGTGATTAGATTATAATTTACTGGTCCCTCGGACTTGTCATTTTAAAATATTCCATAAAAATTTCAATATGGCGTATTCATTTTAGAAATGTCACATTGGACTTGCTGGTAACGCTTCATTGTCACATTTAGCAATTTGCTTATCCCAATCACTGGATTAATACGATGCTATCGCCGTTTAAACGACCCTAGCACAGACAAATGAAGCATCACTTGAATTAGGTCATCGTCTCGCCATTTACAATATAAAAGTGAGGGTAAGAGTTAGAGGAATCTCGGATTATTGTCACTAGTGCAGTCTGAACTGTCACAAGGTATAACTGCTTTACCTACCTCTTACAACTTTATTTCGCGGATTTATCTTCCAAGACGCAAGGATTCAGTTGTCAGATGATTATTTAACAAATAGATCCTGATTAATACGATGCTATAGCCGTTTAACGGCCCTAACACCGACAAATGAAGCATCAATTGAATTAGGTTACCGTTTTGCCATTTACAATATAAAAGCGGGGTTAAGAGTTAGACGAATCTCGGATTATTAGAGGGCAAAGCCCTCTCACAGCCTGAAGACAGATCAAATGTCCAAAATTAGGATGCTTTGATAAAGCTGTCCTCGTGCTAACTTCAGGTTGTTTTTTGTCCCGTTTTGGATATAGATACTAAAGCCAATACTTTTTGCTTCGCCCTCGAACACAGTCACGCCGTAAGGACATATTATTGTCACTTGTGCACAGTCTGCAGTCTGAACTGTCACAGGGTATAACTGCTTTATTTAGCAGTTCTCTAACGTGAAAGATTGATTGTTTGTGGTTGAACACTGTTTTGGCAATATTTCAGCCATTTAAAGGTGGTTAACTGAGTTAAATATGGTTGCTTTTCAAGAGTTTTGGAGTTTCTAAAGTGAAAGAAGAAAAAAAATTACTAGAATGAAAGAAGATTAATTACGAATATTTTAATGGCACAAAAACCACAGACCCAATAACCTACTTTTCATATAAACTAAATCCATATTAAATGTTTGATATTGTAGAAGAGACAATGAATATTTGTTTTCTATATGTGCCGAGTCCACCTGCACTGGGCCTAATTAAAAATTATTTCTACCTTGACGTCAATGGTTTCCTGTCCCTTGAAAGTAAACTTTAGCAGATCTGCTTGAAGACGCAAATTGTAGTTCTCAGGTTTTACGTCTAAAGGTAATCTCTTGAATCCCTTTTTCTCTGGCATCGTGCAAAATGTATGTCGTCTGGTACTAAAATTGGTTCCGGAAGTGCCTGTAACAACTTCCGCTGTTGCCTTGAATGAAAAGCACGCGCGAAAAGTGCTTCGTAAGACAGATTCTGATGCACGTTTCGAATTTCGCAAGTCTAACTTGACAAGGACTCTAAATAATGACATCAAGCAGAAAATTAATAGCACCTTGGTAAAGGTATTTCTAGCAAAGGTTACATTAAAATATCATATGGGTTTAAACAGGAAATATTTCACGACAAGGAATATAAAAATGATTTTGAACAAGAGATTTAATTCCGAAATAAAGATCGGGACACTAATCAACGCAACCCTATCTAAACCCAGCTGAGATCTACATGTATATGAGGATGTATCTCAACTTTGAATGTGATATATCAAACGTTGCCGTATTTGTTCTTTACATTTGTAATATGTATAATTTTCCATTTGCATTTTATATTTTCCTATTTTGCATGGTGGGTTTTTTCTATTCTAAATTATGTAATATGTTTTACGGCGTGACCGTGTTTGAGGGCGAAGCAAAAAAGTTTTGACATTAGTATCTATATCCAAAACAGGACAAAAAGAACCCGAAGTTAGCACGCGGACGGAGCTGTATCAAAGCATCCTAATTTTGGACATTTGATCCGCCTATATATTGAACGCGGGAAATATAACGCAATCGGTGTAAACAATACATTGTGACGTCATATTCAGCGTCGTTATTTCGCAAATTTACAAACATAGCGTTTGAACCATGTACTGTCCGTAATTGTCGTACTCTAGACACTCTCAAGAGGAACTCGTCTGTCCAATTCAACTCTTTAATTCTAAAACTACATAACTAAGCAATTTCACAAACCGCGTGGCTGAGGCTGTCAACATCAATTACTGACTTAATACTAAATATATAGCTTTCGCTGATAGAGCACATTCCTAAGTGTGGGAAAACATTTAATCTGAATGAACTATTTAAGATATAGACATTACATCCCTCTTCACCTTAGACAAAAGCAAACTTTTAAAATTTTTAGAAATGACAGCCTGTTGATTTAAATTTTAAAATGCTAACAAACTCATTTTTTATAACATCAAAACAAAATTATAATCTAATAACTAATCTAAGAAGTCAGAAAATTATAATCTAATAATAATAATCAGGTCCTTTTTTTTTTTTTCCTCAAGTGGTCACATAGTCTCTTAGATACGCAGGTGGCTTGTGTTCCCGGGATGGTCTTCCGGTATCTGTGACAGAACGGTCTTTATCAGATTCATCTCCGGATTCTTCTGCGCTAATTTCCGGGTCACGCGATTCTGTTTCATTTTCGGCACCGTGTAATTCATGGACTGGAGTTATGGAGTGGAGTTGTGGAGTTTGGAGTCAAATTTTGGAGTCTGTTTTTTCTCTTTTCTTTAGTTTAATTTTTGCTTTCAAGCAAAAACTTAAATTAATTTCTTTTGTGGTTTTGTTTGTTAATAGAAGTAGTGTTCAATGGAATCTAATTTTGTGTCATCTAAAGCATGGGCACTAATGGAACACCCTTCCATTGTCTGTCTGTCCCTCTGCCACTAGGTGACACCTTATATCTATTGAACTGTAAGAGGTATTAGTTTAATATTTAGCCAAGACATTATGAAAAACACCAGCATCTCTGAAACTGGGTGTGAAGTATTCTGACCTTTCACTTAATTGGAAAACAATTCTATGAGCTAATGTAATCTAACAGAGCTTTCATTTTCAATTAGTATGTTAACTAAAACAGTGACAGTTTATTCTATGTTTT
Organism: Ostrea edulis; assembly: GCF_947568905.1. Lineage (NCBI taxonomy): Eukaryota > Metazoa > Mollusca > Bivalvia > Ostreida > Ostreidae > Ostrea > Ostrea edulis. The sequence continues at coordinate 35,812,698 of NC_079172.1, read as the reverse complement.
AATCAAATTTAACTGTTACATAAATAACGACCACCATTGCTTTCAACACATAATTGGAAGGTGATAAAACCCCTAAACTAAATTTTATCTTTCTGTCACATCTTTGTTATGTCTGCTAAAACTTTTAGAGGTTTTTTGACCACACAGCTGTACAATGTAGGTTAATAAAATGTTACAAGGTTGTTTGATTTTTGCAAATTCGTTCAAATAGCTACTTCCATTGTTTATATGCATTTCCATATAATCCATATTGAGGAAGATTATTCAATGATTTTTCTCTCGTTTACTTTAAATATGCAACTATCAACTTGGTTTCTTAACATGGCACTTTAAAAAGATTATCAATTCACATATACATTTACTTAAATAATATACTTTGCTATGCATTCAATATATTGGTGACTCATGTTGTTCTGCGGAAAACTAAGTTAACCCAACACTAGGTCACATAGATCAAAATTAAACGGTCATTGTTCACAGTTTACTCAGGGTGTAAGGATTCTGGGCTTTCACTTAGAAAATTATCTATGAGCTAATGTAATCTAATAGAGCTTTCATTGTCAATTAGTGTACTATCTAAAACTGTGACAGTTTATTCAATGTTTAATAAAGATAATCTGTTTCAAAAACAATAAATACTTTGCTTTAATTGACTGGAGGTGTGATATGACCCGTGGCTGATTTTGTTGTTCTCAGGCAGCATTTTAATGAAGATATTTTACATTGCATCTGTCTGTTAGAATTATTAGGTTAGCACAAGGGAGAGAATGCTTACAGAATAGGAATGCAAGAGTGAAAGTTTTTGAGGGAGGGAGTGGACTATCACTACTATGTAGTGGTATAAGTGTATAACTTATTTTAAATATATTTTTGATAAGTTCAGATAACCAAATGAAAAAGATCTTTCTATTTGTTTTTATTATTTTCTATAAAGATAGGACTTTTTCTGTTAATTACACAATTTAAATCAATCGTGTTTCAAAGATATAAAAAATCTAAAACAATAACCGATTTATTTACCGACTCCACAAAAATAATATATTTGAATAGCTCCGCCTTAATTTGATCCCACGACACTATATCTAGGCAATCAACAATAATGGCGAACAATGAAAACGAGGGGTAGACCAGCGAACACAAGCAGTTTAACAGATTTAGAGAGAAAAGCGAGGAAGAGATAGGGAGATATGGAGAGAAGTAAAGAGAAAATTATGCTATATTAACAATATTATGTACATTCTTCCATCATGGCTTTAATTCTGTATTTTCCCGCAGTCATGCGCCAGGCGGATCTTGTTAAGATTCAACAGAAAAGTTGAATGTCAATTTAACTATAGAAACAAGAGGTTCACCGAGTTCAAAATCGATGATAATTTTAATTTTAGCGTACATAACATATACCATGTATATCTACGCTCAATTTCATATCATTTTTTAAGCTCAGATACGCCATATATAGCTTTAAAAATTAATTAATTAATATTCTTGAAATTTTATGAAAAACGGTAGGTGTAACACCGAAAAATTGCTTTCTTTGCTATAAAATCTGAACCTAATAGCTCTTGAGAGGCTTGTTAACACATCTAATGAAACTGCATTTAAACAACCAGTAAGGCAGACTAAATCTGTTGATTAATTATGTTCAAAATATTTCCAAATATTTTGAAAGAACCGTAGTTATTTCGTCAGTATCATGTCTATCTATTCACTTCTGGTTTAATTTTCCCAAGTTCTGACTACTTACATAAGTGTCAGAAACATAAATTTTAACTGGGTCATTGTTCCTGTGAATTACTAATCAGATGTGAAGCAGCCAACAATCATACAAAAATATTGAAGACTTTCAAACTAATGCAAATTCTTGAACGTCTTTTTCCATTCATATTTTTTTAAAATCTCAGACTCCAAAATTTGACTCCAAACTCCACTCCATAACTCCAGTCCATGAATTACACGGTGCCTTCATTTTCGCGGTTCGATATGAATTTCTTTACAGCTGTGCAGTTTCGCTTTACTGATGATCCATTTTCATCTTCGAGTGTCACTGCATTCCTGCATTTCTCCCTCACGACAAACTTTTCAGGCGCGAACTCGGTTGACAGCTTATCGCGCTTAGGCTGACGTTGTACAACTGTGTCGCCAATTTCAACTTTGGACTCTACGGCGCCACGCCTCTCGTCCGCCCTTCTTTTGAATTTTAATTTCTGTCTCGCATCTGTTTCTCGTAACTCTTGGTGATCGATCCTTTTACTCATCTCTGGTAACTTGGTGTGGATTTTCCGGTTATACAACAACTCAGCAGGGCTTTTTCCAGTTGTAGAATGCGGGGTCGTGCGATACGCAAGTAAGAACTTTGGTAATTTTCGTCTCCAATCTTTACGTTCCGCGTTTGCCGCCTTTATAGCTTTTAGTAATGTTCGGTTTTGCCTTTCTACTTCGCCATTCCCTTGCGGCCACTATGGTGTGGTCCGAATGTGTTTGATACCATTTAAATCCAGGTATCCCTTAAACTCCTCCGACACAAACTGTGGTCCATTATCACTCCGCATGCTGTAAGGTAAGCCGTGCCTTGCGAACATACTTTCGAGTTGGAAGATGATCCTCTCACTAGTTATCTTCTTCATTATGGCTACTTCCTGGAATCGGGAGAAATAGTCTATAACGACTAATAGGTATTCCCCAGAGGGAAACGGTCCCATAAGGTCTATAGCCAGATCCTGCCATGGCCCGTCAGGTAAAACAGTTGTTCGAACTGGTTCGGGTCTATTGCTGTTTGTTAAAAGTTGGCATTGATGACACGTTCTGACAAATCGCTCGGCTTCTATATCGATACCTGGCCACCATACCTTCTCTCTTAATCTCTGTTTCGTCCGGACAATACCCTGATGTCCTTCGTGGGCCAGGGATACTGTTTGCCTCCTGAGGCACTTGGGCAATATGATGCGCGATCCACGTAATACTATTCCATCAACGACTGAAAGCTCCGCCTCCACGGTACGAAATTTTGGACTCAGACGGCCGTCCCCCGTCTTGATCTTCCTCACAATCTCCGCGAGTTCTGGGTCCTCCGATGTTTTCTGACGAACTTCTTGGATGGTCAGTGCTTTTGGTACAGCATTTTCTGCGATGAAATACGCGTACTCCTCTGCAGTGTGGCGTATTCGGCCAACCCGATTTCGGCTCAATCTCGATAGAGCATCAGCAGCATTCTTTGGTCCAGGTATGTAGACGATCTTATACTTATAAGGCTGTAGTCGCAAAATCCATCGCTCGATCCTGGCTGGTGGTTTTGACTTTGGAGAGTAAATGTAGGTCAGTGGCTTATGATCAGTCCAGATTTCGAACTCTAGTCCGTATATGTACATGTGGAACTTTTCACAACCGAACACTACACCCAGCGCTTCGCGCTCAGTCTGTGAGTATCTCTGCTCTACATCGGTTATAGATCGACTTGAATATGCAATTGGTTTAAACAATCCGTCTGGTTGTTTCTGTGCTAGTATGGCTCCCAGTCCTACGGGACTTGCATCCACTATTATCCTCGTCTCGGCTTTTGGGTTGTAGTATGCTAGTGCTTCAGCACTCACAAGGGCTTTTTTAAGCATGTCAAACGCATCCTGGTGTTTTTGCGTCCACCTCCAGTGCGTGCTCTTCCTTGTTAGCTCGCGTAGTGGGGCTGCAATCGTCGAAAAATTCGGTATGAAACGGCCGCAGTAATTAGCTAGTCCAAGAAAACTCCTTATTTCAGAACTATTCGTCGGCGTCCTGGTCTCTGATACTGCTTGGACCTTTTCTTGGTCAGGCCGGATTCCTTCTGACGAAATCACGTGTCCGAGGAATACAATTTTCGACAGACCGAATTTGCACTTTTCTCTATTTAGAGTCAGTCCCTTCTCTGCCAATCTGTCAAGCACTTTTGTAAGCTTCCTGTTATGGTCCACCTCGTCTGTTCCGTAAACAATTATGTCATCAGACAAATTTCGGACTCCTTCAATTCCTTGAATGACTTGCCCTATCACCCTTTGGTAGATTTCGGATGCTGAGGAAATTCCAAACATGAGGCGCTTATAGCGATAGAGGCCCTCGTGTGTCACAAACGTAGTTATCTCCCTTGATTCCTCGTCCAGCTCTATCTGGTGGTATCCCCAACGTAAATCAAGCTTGGAGAACACCTTGATGCCATTCATGTCTTCCAGCATTTCGTCCACCGTCGGGATCGGGTATCGTTCACGTTGAACTGCAGTATTGGCCCGTCTCATATCGACACAAATTCGAATTTCCCCGTTTTTCTTTGGCACGACGACAAGTGGTGATACCCAAGCCGTGGGGTTGTTTACCTTCTCAATTATGTCCATCTTCTCCAGCTCCTCAAGCTTCTTGTTCACGCTTTTTCTTACATTAAATGGTAAGCGTCGTAGCGGTTGTGCTACTGGAGTCACAGTTTTGTTGACATGAATTCTAAGCTGAAAATTTTTAAGCTTCCCTACTCCATCGAAAACAGTATTCCTTGAGGCAACGATCTTATCTATTCCGCTTATAACAGAACAAAGGTCTGACCCCTCGACTCCAATACGTAGAACTCCTAGCTCGACTGATGTATCCTTCCCTAGTAAGGAAATATAATCACCTTTAACGACAGCAAATTCTGCAGATGTTTCACGTAACCCATACTTTGCAACTGTCTGAAAAGTTCCTAGTATTTGTAGTGGTTCCTTTGATCCGTAAGAAAACAATCTTTTGGTATTTCTCGATAGGGACATATTCTCGTTGTTAGCGCGGATGGCACTCCATATATCGGAGTTTACGATGTTGCAGGTAGCGCCAGAGTCGATTAGCATTTGCACTGTAGCTCCGCCCACATTAATGTCTATCATGCCATTTGTACGGAAGCCCATTAGTGCATACCAAAACTAAATAAAAAACGAAATTATTAAATAAAAAACGAAATTAATAAATAAAAACGAAAATATTAGATAAAAAACGAAATCAAGAACAGTTTTTGAGAATATAATGTGTGTGTGTCAGTGGAGCTTAACAAGGAAGGAAACATGGCTCCTAATTCTTTGATTTACTGCGATTTCATCATCGCCAATGGAGTTTTACAGAAATCTAATGACATTACAAATTAGCCAACTTATCCATTCACTACACGTTTATCTACTATGTTCGCTGAAAGGTCCCAAACCTCGTGTATCGGATTACAGGATTTCTCCAAAATTACTTCAACACTAGCCCCCATAAATCTAAGAATATATATGGCTCCCATCAGCCACATACCTCAACAATCACTTGACTCTACACTAATTAAGTGTTTCGGCGGTGTGAAAATTGAGCAAATTGATTGGATTGATCGATAGATTGAAGTTTAGCTGCATGCATATCCGCCTCATCAGAAGTCTATTTGCACTTCACAATTATCATGCAGGTTGATTATTCTGAAATGAAGGTGTGAGCATATCCCTTAAATTTTTATTGCGTTGGTAAGAACCACACTATAGGTACAATGTAGAACAGAGAAAACGTCTTTGTCTCTCTGGAGGGTGTGTCATTAATTTAAAAGCTTTTGCTTTTTGGTGGGTTGTATTTGGTGATAAAAACAAGGGGTATACCCGCTTGTTTGCTTTTATTTACACCCGATAACAGAGTTGGCTCGATCCTAGTTATCAAGTACCACTTGTACTTTTTTTGTGTTGTAGCGCAGCGTAATGCGCCCTCTGGTGAGAGATTGTTGTCGTGCACGGCAAACGCGAACTCGTCCTCCGAAGATTCGCTCTGTACTAAATGAACCAATCTCTCACCAGAGGGCGTTACGCTACGCTCCACAACACGTGAAAGTGAAGCTTGCGTAGCGCGCCCTCTGGTGAGAGAATGCTAAATGAACATGTTTTGTTCTGCGGTCCCTACCTGGTTTTGTGCGGGGGGTATCCGATTTCGTTTTACACACTTTTGCGAAATGTCCCTTTTTTCCGCACTTATTACAATTTTTGTCCTTAGTGATTGTACAATTCCTTGCAATGTGGCCCTTGCGCCCGCAACGGAAACACGTGGCATCCCTCTGTGAACTTTTCTCACTCCCGTACCTTTTTGGGTGATTCACCGACGGTCTGACAGTATTAACATCAGAGTTTGAAAACGTTTCACTGCCCTTAAATCTGTCTGCTTGCTCGTCTACAATTTCGCCAGCTCGGGCTATATCCATCGCGTTTTTCAAAGTTAGTTCCTTTTCCTTTAGGAGCCTTTTCCTTAATTTTGACGATTTGCACTTTTCAACGATTTGGTCGCGAATATTGTCATCTGGCTTTTCAAACTCGCAGGTTACGGCCAACTTGCGCAGCCTAGTCACAAAACTGTCGATTTTCTCTGTTTCACCTTGTGCCGCATTTCTGAACAAATGGCGCTCGAACGCTATGTTCCGTTTTGGTTGAAAATACTCATCCAATTTCGTTTTAGCGCCCTCCAAGTCGTCTCCCGTGTCACCGAGGGTATCGAATATTTCCTGAACTTCTGAGGCTGTCAACATCAATTACTGACTAAATACTAAATATATAGCTTTCGCTGATAGAGCACATTCCTAAGTGTGGGAAAACATTCAATCTGAATGAACTATTTAAGATATAGACATTACAAACCACAACAAAAAACATGGCATTAATCGTGGAGTGATTATATATGATTAAGAAAATAAGGGTTACATGCTTTTACGGATTTTATGTAACATCTCAAAACGACGTGAACTAGGGTAGACGAGATTCAAAATGGAGGAATACATTTCCACGCGCTAATATTCGAATCGACGCCATTCAATCTGACTAAAGTACAGACCTATATTATTATATATATAGGTCTGTACTTTAGTCAGATTGGACGCCATTGGTACCAAACTTTTCAAGTTCCATAGGTATGGTTTAATTTTTCATTATTTTCCTATATTTTCATTTTAAACATGTATATACGTGTTACCTATAGGGAGATCTCCGCTCTCACGGCCCTTCGGACCGTGAGAGGGCTTCGCCCTCTATAATTTTCATTGATATACATGTAGTCCTATATAATATTTCATTTGTATTGTATCCAAAGGATTGTTGAGTTTGGTTAAAATGTACAATGCAAATAAAAAATTATGCATACAAATGAAAAAAAAAATACAATATGAAAGGTTTTTTTTACGATACAAATGAAAATTATTGATACATAATGAAAAAGATGAAATTACCGGTATTGCAATTATGTTTAGTCGACTTGCCATTACTCTCTGATTTTGAATATGTCTGCCTTGGATCCAAAATTAAGTTCTCTCCACTAAAATACGAAAGCAGGCGTGTAATGTTTGAACATGTATATAATTATGTGAATTAAATTACAGGAAGGGAGAAAATGCATATTAACGGACCAGACAGGGATTCTAATCCGGGCCTCCTGAATCTCTAGTCAGGTGCTCTACCAACGAATCCGCCTGACCGCTACATATGCACATGTTCTGGACACCATAAAACTTTCTGAGTTTATTCTAAACTGCCGGCCTAACTATACCATTATACAGAACAGCAATGTGAAATTTGTACACATGTATATTAATCTTTTAATTGAATATTAATTCACATAGTGTTTGAAAATTTATAGAGAAAGTTGAATCTGCATTCGAATTGATTAAATCAGATAAGAATTTTACATTACAAAATGCATCATACAATTGTGGGTTTTTTTTCCCTTCACTTTGGAAATAATATATGTGACATCATTTTTGTTATACAAAATTAATTTAAGATGGACATAATTTTTTTCCATTTGGTGTGTTTGTGCTTTTAGTCTAGTTGCTACTTTCAGAAATGCATACTTCCAGCAACTCTGAACTAGCAGCAAGCTATACTGCATTAATTAGCAAAGATTCTAACGAATGGCTTTGTTAATACTAAAATTACTTTTTCGTTCAGATAATGTTAGCAGCTAATTAGGTACTATATATAATTTGTTTGGACTTGTTGTTAAATTATATTTGTAACCGGAATGGAGAAAATGCATCAGACCAGACCTGGATTTGAATTTGGGGCCACTGAATCTCCATTCCAGTGCTCTACCAACAGAGTCATCAGGTCACCATCATCATCATCATCATCATCATCATCATCATCGGTATTTTGATTAACGTGCAGGGTTAGGTGCATCTTCCACAGCAGTGGGCTCCCTTCCAGGTAACTGGCTTGCTGCACGCATGGCAGACCTAACATTTGGCTTCCAGGCATCTCTGTCCAATGGGTTGACATCACGAAGTCCCCACTGACGGTGGTCTTTTTCTAGCTGTGCTTTCCAGGTCATCTTTGGTCTCCCTGGTTGTTGTCCTCCCTCTTTTTTCATATTAAAGACATCGGCGATCAAACCTGTGTGACCACTACATTCCAGTCCTCCCTCCTTCAATTGTTTTCACCCTAAAAGACACACAACTCAGTGTGAAGGATCAATGAAATGATATGGAAGCAGGGTTACCAAATCAAATTTCACAAACTGACATGAAGTATATTACACTTATTGTGTTATTTCTTAGTTCTGCCCTTCCTTGATGAATACATCTTAGCCAAGTGGGGAGCGGAGTAGACCAAAAACCCTTGGCTTGCGAATATGTGATGACTATGGCTGTCCTTGAGAGATGAATTTGAGGAGATCCAAATTTCTGTGTTTGCAATATTAAAGAATTAAGAGTGAGCCTAATGCTTGCAATCATGGATTGATACCCCTCATCTTGGTTGCAAGCCTCCTGGAATCGAACATATAAAAACCGTCTCCCACCAATAGTACTAATAGAAAATTTCTTAGATCTCTTCACTAAGACCAATATTTAAAATGACAGGGGATAGTCATATTTTGATTGACCATGATTGGGATAAACATACTTCAATGATCAGACCTTAAAATGGTGTTTTAGATCTGCTTATCCATTAATCAACCATGAATTACACCCTCTACCCCAGAAATTACATTTTTTTTAAAAACATATTGCTAATGTGCTAGAGATTATTAGATGTATTACATTGTTTTTTAGTTTATATGTGTATTTTCTTTGTAATAGGTAATTCATATCAAAGCATATTAAACAATGTTTACTTAGAAAAAGATGCATTAGTAGCAAAAAGTGAGTCCCATGTTTAATATGTTTATAATGCACTGGAGACTGCGACCAGAATGTTTCAATGTGTACTCTTGAAATTAAATATGAGATTTAAAAAGATGTAATTTAATTCTTACCAGCCTACCATAGTTTTGACTTGGAAGGTAGCGGAACCAATTGATATTTTTAACTTGTGTTTTAGCTCTGATTATTTCACTCTATACAGTGAATATTCACTTTGAAGTTTTGAACATACTGCATCCTGTTTAAAATTAATTAGCAACAAAATTCCAGAAATTCGAATTCCGGCCTGTGCCATTGCATTTTCTCTCTTCCTTGGGCCACCCAGGAAAAAGGGGCAAGGTTCAGTGATGTCACTCAGATGTGGGAATGGGGCCACCCTGAAAAAGGGCTAGATTAAATGAAGTTATCGGGGGGCGGGGGGCAGAGGGGTCACAAAAGTGGAAAAAAAACAACTATCCAGCTAATACATGTATAGGAGAATTATCAAATATATATATATATTATCTATATGAAAGCATATAAACAATCAAATGATGTTTTCTAAAAAAAAATGTGTACATGTCACTAGTATTTTATGTAATCATTTAATTAACCCTTAATTAGATTTGCTTTTTTAAAATGTGTAAATTGGAGGTAGATTATGGAACCTAATGAAATCAAAGCCTTTTTATTTCACTTCTAGATTTCAGTGACATTTGTGACAGTGCCCCAGATTTAAATCTTCACACAAGTGGTCTATACTGATCCATTGAATCTCATCTTGAAGCAGGTATGAAGTATTCGTCATACTGGACGACAAATGAGAAGGAAGTGTGGGGGCCTGACTAAGGTAACTGCCTGTGATAACAACATGTTAAGGCAATCTCGGGGGGGGGGGGGGGGGGGGTCTCTATTGATTGCTACAGACCTGCCTGTTTAATAATATTGTGTTCTGTCTAGATGTCTTGTGTATACTTTAAAGATCATTGTTCCTCACAGTTTGAATTTTCTGTAACACCAGTTGATTACTTAGGTCAATGGAGTTTCATTCCTCAGTGTGAATTAAGAAATATATCCTGAAATCTATGATACAAAATTTATTCGCTTCACAGAGTTATGTATACAAATGACTTCTCATTCATTTGTTGGTTTTGTGCTGTATATAGGTTAAGTACTGGGGTATTTAAAAGGAAACCGGTGTATTACATATTGTAAACCGTTCTGAAGATCGATTCCATTAGACCCGACACGAATCCAAACTCTGTGTGACAGTATGCTTTTTCTTTTAAAGGCGTGATATTGGTATCTATATCAAGTTTAATCAATATTGTCCTGCTTCTTGTGTAGTTTTCTGTAAATAGAAATGATGAAAACTTCAGTCAATAATGTATGTGATTTTACTTCACGATTAGTGTAATGGATCGATCATGTTGTACAGGTGTTGTGTGACAGACATTAACAAAAAAAACAAAAAAACTTAATCTGAATTCTGCAATTTACGTGTCAAGGAAGGTGTTACATACATTGACAAACTATTGGATTGTCTCTGTATGAATCTTTTTTATTAGCTATTTAAAGATTTCAATGACAGCATGAAAATCTTTATAATGCAGAGTGCAGACATACAATTTGTAAGTTTGAGGAGAGAGTTTTGCTGGCTTAAAGCCATGCAGATCCTGTAAAATGATCACTATCAAATGGGGTTCAGGAAAATCGAACCTCTGAAAAGAAAATCAATTACTGTCTGTAAATGTTTGGAACCATGCCCCCCGTCAGTGCATGTTAGCCATAGAATCTTTTTTGGAGGACTGGTATTTAAAAACCTTCATAACATGTTGAATATTTCATGAATATTTCAAATTAAATGTCGACTGCCATGAAAAATTTAATGCATTGTGATTTTAAGATGAGGAGGGTGACTAGTGGCACACAGGTCTGGATGTGTCAGCAGGTAAGCTTAATGTGATTGTATATAACTGACAAACAAATGCAGTGGCCAATGTTCCTTGTATGCACAACATGAGAAAGAGTTGTCTCCCTTCAATCACTGATTTTCAGAACATTTCTCAACTACAGGTCATAAAAACGATCCCATCTAGTTCTTATGAAAAGTACTTTTTAATTTGTCATTTAGAAGAGCACATTGATGTGGTCATATTGAACTTTTGCAGTTTAACATAGTGCTTGTTAATTTTTTTTTACTTAACAATTGAATCATATCTCCTGATTTCATACAATCAACTCTCTGTAGGAATTTCTGTTACAGTATATTGTGAGGCAGTATAGACAACACAAAGAGATGAGAAATATCTGTTGTCTGTTGTTCTATCTGTCAATCACATTTTCTAACTTCAATGTGATTGACATGTTATTTGTGGTACGATTCAAATTATGCACTTATGTATCGTAATTTCTTGATAGTACTTCAACTTCAGTATTATTGTTATTAATAAGTTTGATGTTGCAATAGCGATGTTGAGAAGGTGATAAGATTAGTCTTGTGTTGCTTCAATAGTAATATTTTTAGATGCCCATCTTTTGGCGGGTCATACTATGGTATGGACATAACAATCTGTACTTGTGTTAGCTTTTTTGTGTGTACTGGTCGTACCTTTCACATTATGAGGTCTAGGACTATTGAACTTGGTCAGTTGATGTATCTTTGGGGGTAAGGGTGTTTCCATCAATGTGATCTGCTGATGGATCTTGGAGTATGTGAACATAGATATGCATCATGTACATGTAGTTCCAGTTTGGCATATCATGTACCCTAGCAATGCACTTCATTAAATTAATCTGGTGATTTGGAAATTATGTTGAGAAGTTCACCTCCTTAAATCAGTGTTAAATAAATCCTCTGCTGCATTAGTGATGTTGGGATGGTTTTGAGGTTTGTGTGACTTCTGTAAATAAGTCAAAAGCTAGATATTTACATTTCTTTTTTTCTTTTTTTTTTTTTACCTTACTTTCATTTTTGTTGGAATGTTCTCAGTCACTAAAATAATCATACTATATGTATCAAAATTTAAAAGCACATTGTTCCCATTCATATGGAAATGCTATTATTTCAATTGGTAGAAGTATCTTCCTCCTAGTCCTTGTTGCGCCCGTGGGCACATAGGGCAAGGACTAGTTTCTTCCACTCCTCTCTGTCTTTAGCAGTCTTTTCAATTTTGCCCCAGGTCATGGCGCCCAACCTCTCTCATTTCTGTTTCAACGGTCCAGCTGAGTCCTCCAGGTGGTCTTTGGATGGCCTTGCTTTTGTGTTTCCTTCTGGAGTCCATCGAAGTGAGACCCTAGTGATGTCATTGATGAGTTTCCTTAAGACATGCCCAATCCATCTCCAGCGGTATTTCATAAGTATGGTGCGCATGTCTGAGGATTTTGATCTTGCATGTAAATTCTCATTTGAGATTTTTTTAGGCCAAAATTTCGGAGACCTCCATTGTGGAAGCAGAGGTCTACCTCTACCAATTGAAATAATAGCATTTCCTCATGAATGGGAACAATGTGCTTTTAAATTTTGATACATATAGTATGACTATTTTAGTGACTGAGAACATTCAAACAAAAATGAAAGTAAAATGTAAAATATGAAAAATAAATTTCATTTTTGAAAATGCATGAGAGTATGAACAGCATAGCTTCAGGACGGCATACTTTTCATGAAGCGCTTAACATGCTTCACAAAGAATGCTATGTAAAGCGTAACAGTTTATGCCCTCAAGTGTTTTCAAAAATGAAATTTATTTCTTACAAATAAATCCTATGTTGCAGTTGTGATGGTGGGAAGGTGCTGAGAAGTTTTGTGTCACTTCTGTGTAGTTTGTCATTGATTTGTGAGGTTGGTGGACCGTGATATTAGTTATTTAGCCAGGTTTCTGTCGCTTTTTTTTACTTGATCAATAATTGATACAGGGATTGAAAGATGGAGGTATAGTTATATTTATCACAGTCTTATTTACCTACCTGTATCTTTGTTCAGTGAATTCAGAGTTTAGGGGGTTTGATGGATGTGGGAGCAGAACAGGGTCATGAATGTAGGAGGGGGGTGGGGGGCATTAGCAGATCAAAGCAAAATTTAAAGGGAAAATAAAAGGGATGATGGGATCAGAAGATGAAAGGGAAGTAGAGGTAGATGTGAAAAGGATGAGGGGTCAAGAAAGAAACCAGGGAGAGAAAAAGCAGTCAGGTTATGAAGGGGGGGTGGGGGGGGGGGGTGATGTTTAGTGAAGTACTAAAGTGATGTGTGTGGGAAGAGGGAGGTAGAAGGAAAGGTTGGGAGGATTTAATGTCTATGGGAGGGAAGGGAGTTAAAAAGAATGGCTTGAAGTAGTCTTAAAATGTGGGTGGGAGGGGAGGGAGTTAGAAAGAAGGGCTTGAAAGAGTCTTTTATGTGTGTGGGAGGGGAGAAGGTTAGAAGAAAGGATTTGGAGGATTTAATGTGTGTGGGAGGGGACTCAGGGGAGGGAGTTAGAAGGAAGGGTTGGAGGATTTGATGTGTGTGGGAGGGGACTCAGGGGAGGGAGTTAGAAGGAAGGGCTTGGAGGATTTAATGTGTAAGGGAGGGGACTCAGGGGAGGGAGTTAGAAGGAAGGGTTAGAAGATTTGATATACGTGCGAGGGGAAGGAGTTAGAAGGAAGGGCTTGGAGGATTTAATGTGTGTGGGAGGGGACTCAGGGGAGGAAGTTAGAAGGGAGGGCTTGGAGTATTTGATGTGTGTGGGAGGGGACTCAGGGGAGGGAGTTAAAGGGAAGGGCTGAAGGATTTAATGTGTGTGGGAGGGGACTCAGGGGAGGAAGTTAGAAGGGAGGGCTTGGAGTATTTGATGTGTGTGGGAGGGGACTCAGGGGAGGGAGTTAAAGGGAAGGGCTGAAGGATTTAATGTGTGTGGGAGGGGACTCAGGGGAGGAAGTTAGAAGGGAGGGCTTGGAGTATTTGATGTGTGTGGGAGGGGACCCAGGGGAGGGAGTTAGAAGAAAGGGTTGGAGGATTTGATGTGTGTGGGAGGGGAGATAGTTAGAAGGAAGGGCTTGGAGGATTTAATGTGTGTGGGAGGGTACTCAGGGGAGGGAGTTAGAAGGAAGGGTTGAGAGGATTTGATGTGTGTGGAAGGGGAGGGAGTTAGAAGAAAGGACTGGGAGGATTTAATGTGTGTGGGAGGGGAGGTTGTTAGAAAGACTGGCTTGGAAGAGTCTTTCATGTGTGTTGTAGTGGAGAGAGTTAGAAGGAAGGGCTTGGAGGATTTGATGTGTGTGGGAGGGGACTCAGGGGAGGGAGTTAGAAGGGAGGGCTTGGAGTATTTGATGTGTGTGGGAGGGGACTCAGGGGAGGGAGTTAGAAGGAAGGGCTGAAGGATTTAATGTGTGTGGGAGGGGACTCAGGGGAGGGAGTTAGAAGGAAGGGTTGGAGGATTTGATATGTGTGCGAGGGGAGGGAGTAAGAAAGAAGGGCTTGGAAGAGTCTTTTATGTGTGTGGGAGGGGAAGGAATTAGAAGGAAGGGCTTGGAGTATTTGATGTGTGTGGGAGGGGACTCAGGGGAAGGAGTTAAAAGGAAGGGTTGGGAGGATTTGATGTGTGTGGAAGGGGAGGAGTTAGAAGGAAGGACTGGGAGGATTTAATGTGTATGGGAGGGGAGAGAGTTTAGAAGAAAGGGTTGGAAGGATTTGATGTGTGTGGGAGGGGAGGTTGTTAGAAAGACGGACTTGGAAGAGTCTTTTATGTGTGTGGTAGGGGAGAGAGTTAGAAGGAAGGGCTTGGAGGATTTGATGTGTCTGGAAGGAGAGAGAGTTAGAAGGAAGGGCTTGGAGGATTTGATGTGTGTAGAAGGGGAGAGAGTTTAAAAAGGAAGGGCTTGGGGGATTTAATGTGTGGGAGGGGACTCAAGGGAAGGAGTTAGAAGTAAGGGTTGGGAGGATTTAATGTGTGGGAAGGGACTCAAGGGAGGGAGATAGAAGTAAGGGTTGGGAGGATTTGATATGTGTGGGAGGGGAGGGGGTAAAAGGGTGGGCTTGGAGGATTTTATGTTATTTATGTACGTGTGAGGGAGGGGGTCAGAAGGAAGGATTGGGAGAATTTAATGTGGTGTAGGTGTGAGGGGATGGTGTGATATCGATGGGGTGAGTGGGAAGGACAGGGAAGAGGTAAATTTCTAGCTTTTGTCAAGTTTTGCGGAGGAGGATTTTGTAAGATTGAGTACGTGTCAGGTAAAGAGATACCTTAGTTCTTTGTAAACTTAATGTTTTTATACTGTGTTATAAATACTGCATTATATTTTCTAAGAAAGAGTATAAAAGGAAAATTTGTTGCCCTCTTTTTTTCCAAATGATTATATCACAAGGCAGAAAACTTTTCCAATATTTTAATTCATTCTTCTTTTTTTTTTAATAATTCCTTCCAGAACAAGTTATAAAAATCATGAAAGTCGACACACTTTTAGACATTCATTTGCAGTACGCTTGTTATTATAAGTCCTTAATCAGATTTGATACTCATTGAACCGTTTTAAACAATTGCCTGTACTCTGGTAGTGCACCTTTCCATTTTAAGTCAATGTCGAGGTTTATGACTGTTGAATGTGAAGAACAGGCAATGGAATAACACAGAGAGCTTTTTATTGATTATGGCTACTAATCATTGATGAAATTTCCAGTTATTGAGGTAAATCTTGTAATTTGAAAATCATTCCTATTTTAAAAGTGTTATAGTGTCAGTTTCTCTGAATTTTGGTAATTTAGAAAAGTTTTCATTGTTACTTTGTATTGTACTTCTGTAACTGTTGTTGAGTTCCTTGCAATTTCTGAGAGGTGAAGTTTACCCCCCCCCCCCCCTCCTCCCCTCCCCTCCCCCTCCTCCCCCCTTCCTGCGTGTTTGTCTTTAAAAGGATCCATCATCCTTTGTGCATGTTGATGACTCACAGAAACGTCTTGATTTTTCCTGGAGGAAGTTTTACAGAATTAATAAGCATTCAAGACTCTGGGGTGATCTGTTTATATACATAGAGATTTGGGTGGGTAGACTCAGACTGACTTAAGTATGTTGTAATATATACAGAGATTTGAATGTAATATCTATTTTTCAATTCTCAATATGCCAGTTTGCGCTTTTATCGAATTCTTTCATTACATGGGTTTACTGGATTAAGTACAGTGGAGCCTCGGTAATCCGGACGCCATTAATCCGGACGCTTCACCTTCCGGACGATTTTTCTAGGGAACAGAATTTTTATACATTATTTTGCATCATTAATCCGGAAATTCGTGTTCCAGATCCGGACGGTCACTTTTTACTACAAACCGTTATAATGCAATGAAAATTGTACCGTTAATCCGGACGGTAATTATGTTTAGGGAAGGTCTGTGTCGGACAATTTTAGCAAGGTGTAAATTATAAAGAAAACAAGCCAAACTGTCTAATTGAAGCGATTATCTGTACCCTGTCAACACATCCTTCTAATTAGGTGGTGTGTGATGATACATGTAAGTCCGTTTGATAGCACGTGCCGATCGAGACATTGTATTGCCAATTTTCGCACATAAGATCTTTATTGCATGTAGTGTTGAATTTTGTAAATAAATCTGTAGCATATTATTTTATAGTCTTGATCAATACCCTAATAGTATTAATAAATTAAACATCATGCCGTAATGATATTTTTTTAACTGCTACACATATCAGTTGTACTGATTCGTAAATTGATATCGGCTTATTCAAATCTAAAGAGTGTAGATTATACTTCTAGATTCTGGATTTTATACTGTTGATTGGCGTGAAATATACATGTATGTTCATGCACATGTATATGTAATAAGTTTTTAATGTTTAGAATGTCACGCATGTAGAATGTACCTGTGTACGATTGATTCTTGTTACGATGTTGTAGAGCTTTATTGCTTTCGAATTTTTAAACTCTGGGTAGAAGTGAGAAAATTACCATTTTAAGGAAAATGACAATTAAATTCTGTAATGTTAGTTTCACCCGAGTTTTGTTCCGTTATTATCGCATCATGAAAATAATAGGTGCGCGTGACTAGATCAAAGCAGTAGTGGGTCTTGATATTACGAGCTTAAATGATTTTGTTCTCCCGATATTGTCTTCGATAATTATAGAATAAGAAATATAAACTCTGGCAGATTGAATTTTGGTTAAAGAATGTTGTCAACTGACATGATAATCACGAAATTCTTATATCAACTTTGGATGATGAAGATTGTTTTAACAGACCGCCGAACCTGTGAATCGTGACAGATTGAAATTACCGGCCACTTTAAGAAGTAAAAGTGTGATGAAATGTTTGAAGTGTAAATGATTATGTTAGTTACTAATGATTTATTTACTTATAGTTACATAAAGTACTTCATTATTTGTTTTAGTGCATACGGTACACAGTTTTGTATATTTACTTGTAGGGATCATATGTATGTACAATGTAAGCACAGGCAAATACACTGAACACGTACATTAAATTTTAGTGCTTTGAAATACATGTAAATGTTACGATTATCATAATTTATTTACTAATGCAAATGGTGAAATCCAATGATAGAATGTGTTTAATTCACTATGCATCAATAAAGTAGGCACATATCGGTTACTTATGCAAAGCTAGAAAATATGCGATTCAATTATCCGGACGCTTCATTTATCCGGACGATTTTGCTGGGAACCAAAGTGTCCGGATTAACGAGGCTCCACTGTACATAACAATGCGAGATAAAATTCACAGGAACAATCAGGACATCCTCTCCTGTGTTACTAATTACTACCACTTCCTCCTTATCATGAATGGATTAATTTGAATGTTTTGATTTCCCTAAAGTAGTAATAAATGGATTTGGACAAATTATATAGAAGACAAAATTGCACTTTAATTGCATCTGCTGGAAATTAACACAGACCAAGAATTTTCTGCTATACAGTAATTCAAGATATAAGAAATATCTCTGAGCTCTCAAATCTAAGACGATCCTTTTAGATAAGAAAAGTTGACCTAGTGGAAATATTAGAAAGCTTTTTGAAATATTAGAAGACTGTATGAGATATCAGAGGGCTCTCTTGGATGTTTAAAGAATCTCTGAAGTGCTAGTAGACTCTCCAAGATTTTTTAAGGCTGTCTCAGGTATTAGAAGGCTTTCTGAGATATCAAAAACCTCTGAGATATTAAGATGCTCTTTGAGATATTAGAATATACTCTCTTAGATTTTAAAAGACTATCTGAGATATTAAAAGTCTCTTGGAGATATTAGAAGGCTTTTTCAGATATAAAAAGGCTCTTCGAAATATTAGATGGCCAATTCTGAAATATTAGAAGGCTCTCCAGAATAATAGACAACTTTCTGAAATATCAGAAGGCTCCCCGAAATATTAGACGGCTTTCTGAAATAATAGAAGGCTCACCAAAATATTAGATAACTATCTGAGATTTTAATTAGATGTTATTTATGATGTGAGATACAAGGAGCACTGAAGTCTGTAATGTTCACATATCACCATCATAAAAGTCATTTGTCAGTACTGCAAGGTTAAAATCAGGTGTGTGTGTTTTGAGAAGAGCTTTAACTTTGTTACATATAATGTTGACATAGTGATGGATTTAGGCTTAAGCATTATTGATTTTCCAGGTGTCACTTAAATGTTGATACAGGTAGCAACATTCAGATGGAAAGAATGTGATCTAAAGGCTCTCTCCCTCTAGCTCTCTCTCTCTCTCTCTCTGTTTCTTTCTCTGAGACTCTTCTTTCTGTCTTTCTTTCTCTGTCTATCTTTTTCTCTGTCTACAGGTATTTTTCTCTTTCTCTGAGACTCTCTCTCTCTCTCTTTCTCTCTCTCTCTGTGTTTCTCTCTGAGACTCTTTTCTTTCTGTCTTTCTTTCTCTGTCTATCTTTTTCTCTGTCTACAGGTATTTTTCTCTTTCTCTTTGAGACTCTCTCTCTCTCTCTCTCTCTCTCTCTCTCTCTCTCTCTCTCTCTCTCAAATTGTCTTTTTCTCTCCATCTCTCTCTTTTATTCTCTGTTTCTCTCTCTGAGACTCTTTTTTCATTGTCTTTCCTTCTTTCTGTCTATCTTTTTCTCTCTGTTTATAGGTATTTTTTCCCCTCTTTTTTGAGACTGTTTTCTCTCTCTCTCTCTCTCTCAGACTGTCTCTCTCTCTCTCTCAGAGACTGTCCTTTTTTCTCCGTCTCTCTCTCTCTTTTATTCTCAGTGTTTCTCTCTCTGAGACTCTTTTCTTTCTGTCTTTCTTTCTCTCTGCCTATCTTTTTCTCTCTGTTTACAGGTATCTCTCTCTCTCTCTCTCTCTCTCTCTCTCTCTGAGACTGTCTTTTTCTCTTTGTCCCTGCTTTCTCTCTGTCTCTTTCAGAGTGTCACATTTAAAAACAATGTTCCATTTTGTTGTTATATAGTTGATTATGATCATCTGAATGTTGCTTTGCAGTGTTAAGAGTTGACAGCAGACATGAGGTTGATTTCCAAGGTATATATATATATAACTTATTCACAGCATACACACCCGTGTGAATTTAGTAACAATAGTATCCCGGAGTAGTTATCTATTAATTTAAACACCACGTGACAATTCCTAACAACAATTAATGATCTACAGGAATTAACAAGTTCTGCTTATCTGGCACTTTGATTGAGACTGTTTAACCCGCCTTATGTAACACGACCATTTCAAACATCTCCTGAGATTTGTCTTTAGTATCCAGCGATTTTTTATTCAGTGTGCCAGGTTTTATTGTTCTTTTCCATGTTTGCTCAAGTCATTAAAAAGTCGCCTCAAAATATTCCATTCCCTGGATGGACTTTAAATCTGAGATTATAATGACTGTGATTTTTTTGCTTTAAATCACATGGTGTGATACCTCTATTAGCGCAAAGGATGCAGAATTGAACACTTAGACACCGATTGTGAGACAAGCCCAGCTTTGTGTCCGCATAACACTGCAGAGTCTTAATTACTACCACACCATTATCTTGCAGCCATTTTGATGTGGAGAAATGAAGTTCATGCAAAAGTTGGAATATTTCAGATTTGACCAGGTGTTCTTGCCTCCATAAGAGGATTTTATATGTCTGTTATTCATTGAAATCTGGAATAATGTGCATGCCTTATTGCATATCATCCTGCATACGTTCAATCACAGAATAATGTCAACAGTGACATATCTGACGAGATAATATTTAAACCCTCGCTACAGATTAACGTCAAGCAGTCAGAGTATTGCATTGTGAAAAATTAAAATAACAGGATTCTGTGTGATGGTGATGGAGAATTCCAACAGCTATTTTAAAACGACCTTGCGTGGACCAGCCTTGACCCGTAGTATGGATCTCATGGGTCGTAAACTTGGTTTGAAGTTCAAGGTCAACTTGTCGTCATCCTCCCCTGCAATATTCAATCAAGTGAATATATATATTGATTATACCACATTTTAACAATAGAATGATACTTTGATTTATAATGCAAAAGTTCTTAATTCAATTTTTGGCTGGGTTGCAAAACATACATCCAGCAAATATATGGTGAATGGTGGGTTGATGTGCGGGCGGGTGTGTGGGTGGGCAGATGGGTGGTTATCCCTGTAATAGGGTAAATACTTTGTGTATAATCAACTCCTCTCACACCTCTAACTGACATTCCCTGTACAGTTGTTATGGATATGCATGACTTTTTGAAAGTCATCACTTTTTTCGAAAAATTTACATGTAGATGAACTTTGTCATTTTTTAAGCATGTCTTAAATAGATGGTACTTATTTTTGTAATCAACTCCTCTTACAGCATTTATTTGACATCATTCAGACCTTGTACAGCTGTTATGGAAGCATAGAAGATTTACATATGTGTCTTTAGGTCACCTGAATTCATTCAGGTGACCTATTGCTATCTGTTTTTGTCCTTCGTCGTTCGTCGTGCGTTAACATTTGAACATTTTCAGCTTCTTCTCTGAAACCCCTGAACCAATTTCAACCAATTTTGGCATATAGCATCTGTGGGTAGAGGGGAACAAAAATTGTGAAATTCGTGGTCCCTGCCCCCCTGGGGCCTGAGCAAAAACCATAAAAATGAGTGTAATTTTAAAAAATCTTCTTCTTTACTCCTGGACATCAAGAAGCCAAACTGTGGGCATAATTATAATGAGCGTTGAGCCCTCTACCAAAATTGTGAAATTCATGGCCCCTGGGGCAGGGGTTCTTGTGTTAGGGTGGGGCTCTATTGGTCATATAGTGAAAATGTAGAAATTCTTTGAAAATCTTCTTCTCTGTCTCTGGGTATTAAGTAGACAAACTAATAGCATGGTAATGATGAGCAAGGATGCCTCTTTATACCCCCCGCAACAAGTTGTGGGGGGTATACTGGAATTGGATTGTCCGTCCGTCCGTCTGTAGACGCAATGTTTTCCGGGCTCTAAAGCATTATCCTTTCCACCTACCGTCACCATATTATATATATGGACTACCCATGGGATGAAGATGTTCCCTATCGATTTTGGGGTCAAAGGTCAAGCACACTGGACATCTAAGTAGCAATATGGTTTCTGGGCTCTAAAGTGTTATCCTTTCCACCTACAGTCACCATATCTTACATATGGACTACCCATGGGATGAAGATGTTCCCTATTGATTTTGGGGTCAAAAGGTCAAGCACACTGGACATTGAAGTAGCAATATGGTTTCCGGGCTCTAAAGCGTTATCCTTTCCACCTACAGTCACCATATCAAACATATGGACTACCCATGGGCTGAAGATGTTCCCTATCAATTTTGGGGTCAAAAGGTCAAAGGTCAAGCGCACTGGACATTGAAGTAGCAATATGGTTTCCGGGCTCTAAAGCGTTATCCTTTCCACCTACAGTCACCATATCAAACATATGGACTACCCATGGGCTGAAGATGTTCCCTATCAATTTTGGGGTCAAAAGGTCAAAGGTCAAGCGCACTGGACATTGAAGTAGCAATATGGTTTCCGGGCTCTAAAGCATTATCCTTTCCACCTACAGTCACCATATCATATATATGGACTACCCATGGGATGAAGATGATCCCTATTGATTTTGGGATCAAAAGGTAAAAGGTCACGTGCACTGGACATTGAAGTAGCAATATGGTTTCCGGGCTCTAAAGCGTTATCCTTTCCACCTACAGTCACCATATCATACATATGGACTACCCATGGGATGAAGATGTTCCCTATCGATTTTGGGGTCAAAAGGTCAAAGGTCATGCGCACTGGACATCGAAGTAGCAACACTCAGAAAAGTGGTAGTTTATACCTATTACCAACACCCTTTGGGAGATTGGGGTAAGCGGGGGGTATTCTTAGTGAGCATTGTTCACAGTACCTCTTGTTAAAAATTGTGAAATTCATGGCCCCTGGATCAGGGGTTCTGGTGCTAGGGTGGGGCTCTATAAGTCATATAGTGAAAATGCATTATTTCTTTGAAAATCTTCTTCTCTGTCCTTGGGTATTAAGTAGACAAACCAATAGCATGGTTATGATGAGCAAGGATGCCTCTTTCAAAATTGTGAAATTCATGGCCCTTGGGTCAGGGGTTCTGGTATTAGGGTGGGGCCCTATTGATCATATAGTGAAAATGCATTTTATTTCTTTGAAAATCTTCTCCTCTGCTGCTGGGTATTAAGTAGACAAACTAATAGTATGATAATGATGATCAAGGATGCTTCTTTCAAAACTGAAATTTATGGCCCCTGGGTCAGGGGTTCTGGTGCAAAGGCGGGGCTGACCACATAGCTATTCAATGTTTCTTCCATCCAAAAGTAAAATTCTTATATTTAAACACAAACCTAATTCAAACATTGGAAGGTTGTTACATGATACTCAGGTGACCTATAAGGCCCCTGGGCCTCTTGTTTAAGAAGTGATCAGACATTCTTCAAAAAAATGTACATGTAGTTGAACTTTGTCATTTTTTAAGCATGGTACCTACTTTGTGTAACCAACTCCTCTCACAGCTTTTTCTTGACATTTTTCAGACCTTGTACATTATAGTCATACATTGAAAATATACATGCGACATTTCAAAAGTACTTCTGGGTTTTTTTAAATTCCACATTTGATATGTCATTTTCCAGTATGCTTTGTACTGCTGTCTCTATAATTATAAGATAACATATCTTAAAGCAACCCGGCCATTTCTGTTCTTGAATCAATTTTCCTGTAAAAGTTTGCGTGTATCATAATTATCTTTCAAGAGCTCCATATGATATATGATCTGGACCCAATTTGCCCCGACAAAATTTCAGTGATCTTTAAAGCAGAGTTTACTCTATTTGGGGCAAAAGAGATTTTAACAACTTTCTTCTACATGCTTTTGGGGGTAAAGAAAAGTGCTGGTGATCCTTGGAACTAACCTCATAGATGTGAGATGAAAAATACTGATTTTTATACATTTTTCCCTTCGACAAAGATATAGAAGAGCAATTTTGTGATTCCGAATCATATTGTTATCACATTAGATATCTTTCATCAGCACGTATGCCACAGATGGACAGATCAATCTTTCAAATTGGCCCAATGTGTCAGAGGTTTTTGGTCAAAAACTGCGATGGCAGCATAAAATGCTTCATATCTTTCACCAAATAATAAAGAATATGGCATGAAATTACTTGCAAATATCATCATGTTTTTATCACATGAGAATTAAAGTTTGAGAGCAGTATGTTTCAAATCTTCAAGATTTCACATGGATTTTTACATATTTAGGGGCCAAAATGGGCCCTTATCATGCATAATTCTTTGAAATTAATACGTCATCTACCCATAATTAAAAATTTGTATGAAAAAATGAAAGTCATTGTAATAATTGCATAATCAATGCTGGTAAACTTTTTTGTCAGTAATTTCGAATTACTGACAAATTCATATACCCCAAAAGCATTTTATCTCATTATTTTACTGTTCATGACAAATTCATGTATCCCAAAAGCATTTTCTCATTATTTTACCGTTGTGATCTTTTATATCAAGAGTTGTTTTTTATTTCATGACATGCATTTCATCACCTTATTAACAAATAGCATCTTACACTTTATGTGATATGCGCACACTATTTACAGACATATGCTGCATCTCACTAATGGAATGAGTAATCCATCAATTGTACACAGATTGTACATGTATTGATTTGAAGTTTTCATCAAGTAGAGTGCTCTATCTGTAGATAATAAATGTATATATACCAAAAAGAAAAAAGAAAACCTGAAATTTTAGACCTGACTTTTATAAGGATATTTAATGTGATAATTAAGGTATACATTATTGATTAATTATTACACAGGGATTTTGACGAGATTGTATATTGGATACTTTTCAGCGGTCGATGGGGAACGCCAGTAGAAAGTCTCTCTCAGGCTTTGTTCCGGCTCCACCCGAGGAACCCAGGCCGGAGGACCAGCCAAGAGGGTCAACCAATCGTGGGAGTTGTCCGCAGTTTGTGCCATACTCCGATGATGATGATGACGAAGAAGATGAAGAGGAGGAGGAGGAGTTTTTTGATGCGAGCGATAATTTTCCCCCTGCTCAGGTAAAGTAATTACATTTCCAGGTATTTGCCTGTCTTCTCATCATAAAGTGTTTTTGATTGTGTTGATTAGATATAGTTAACTTTTTAAAGTACATTTTCATTGGTTTTTAACAAAGCACATATGCGTAGATCAAATGAGTGGGGATTGTAATTAGATGTGTCTGATTTTTCTATCAGCCCTCAGTGCCGCCTCCAGCCATGATAGATGCCTCTATTGTGGCCAAACTCGTGAAGGAGGTGGAAGAACTGCTGCATCATGTGAGCAACGAAAACTTTCAGGCAGCAGCTGACACTGCCAAAATATTGCAACAGGCTGATCTTGGTAAGAGTCCAGGGTTCTGTACAATCTAGGTAAGGGTTCAGGGTTCTGTATGACCTAGTAAAGGGTTCAGGGTTCTGTTTGACCTAGATAAAGGTCCAGGGTTCTATTTGACCTAGATAAGGGTTCAGGGTTCTGTATGACCTAGACAAAAGTTCAGGGTTCTGTATGACCAAGATAAGGGTTCAGGGTTCTGTATGATTTAGGTAAGAGTTCAGGGTACTGTATGATTTAGGTAAAAGTTTAGAGTTCTGTATGACTAGATAAGGTTTAGTATGATCTAGATAAGGGTTCTTGGTACTTGAGGTATCATATGATCTAGGTGAGGTTCTGGATGATGTTAGTTCAGATTACTGGATGTTCTAAGTAAAAGTTCAGGATCTGGATAAGTGTCTAGGATTTTGAGTGATCTATGTTATGTTTTGAGATTCTGTGTGATTTAGTTATGGTTATAGTATTTTGAATGATTCATCTCAAATTTCTGGAGATTACAACTATTGAATTTTTAATGATTTGAATCAGAAGAAATTACTGATATATGAAGGGCAAAGTTATGTGATTATTGTTAAGTTTGCTGCAATTGAAGGTGTCTTTCACTGTTTTATTGTGGTTTATAAACAGATTGTCTTGTTTCTGTAGGAAACTTAACGAGAAGACTTTCAGTAGAGAGTACCCAAATACACGCCCCAAACAACAACACACGACAAACCTTGCCAACAGACAGACTGCCAAAGATTGGGGAGAACAATGCCACTGAAAACAGATACAGCAATGCAGAGGTCCGAAAATCAGCCAACTCTACAAAAAGCTCTGAGATCAAGAAATCCAACAGCGCCAAGCAAATGCAGATCATACCTCTAGGAGATTGCCCTGACAGTATGTTGAAGTCCGAGGAGAGGCCGTTTCGCTTGCCACCCATTAGAGACGGAAGTTCACAAATTCCTGGTAACTCTAGCATGATAAGTAATGACCTTCAGAATGGTGATGGTAACCTTGCATGGGAGGTGGATGTATCAGATTGGTTTCCACACGGCCAAACTGGCAAAAAACCCGGTTTGTTTTATTTTGCTTCTTTTGTTTTTAATTTCAAGGGCATTTTGTTGGCTGGATGAGCAGTGTTTTTGGAGCTGGTTCACTCTACTGAGTAATCCAATGATCGAAACAGGTCACTTCCCCGAATATTAAAGTATGTTGTAGAATATGATTTGATATTAGGCCAAACTTTTTTCAGGCCCAGAAAATAGAATTGTACAAGTATCTGTTGAAATTGTGCTTTGATGGTTAACAAACCCGTGGTTGGATTGTATACAGAAAATTTTCAATACATGTGGTGTATCAAACATATGGCATGAACAAGGTTGCAATAAAAATATTAAATGGCTAATTTCTTTTAAACAAACATTACATGATCAATTTATATAAAAGTCACTGGTCCAGTGACGTAAATAATTCTTCAAAAGGACAAGTGTATATACAGAATCTTTAAACAAAAATTCAGTTTTGAAAATTTTATAAGTAAGTTATCTTCGAAATTCAGAAATATATTTTTAAAATTTCATACTACAAATTGTTTACTAGTAGAGATAATGGGAGATGGCATGGGATGCCACTTTGTGAAAGACTTTATTCATTATGTGATAATGCTGACGAGTTTGATCATCATATTCTAGAATGTACAGCATTAATTGATAGAAGAAAAGATTACTCCCAAAGACCTAATGTTATTAAATTTACAGAACTAATGTCAACTCAAAAAGAATGTTGAAAAAACTCTGTATGTTTATTTTGAAAATTTAAGATGGTGTCTATGCTCCTTGATTCCCAGATTTACTTTTTGTCATGTCTTTTTATATATTGTACCTCTGACTATAGTTTCATTCATTAATGTACATATGTTACTAATTGTACCTCTTGTAACAATAATGGTTTGAGAGAATAAACTAAACTGATCATTGGGAATCATTATCTGTTAAAAACATGTAGTCAAAAATACATAAGTTGGTATATCATGATTGAATTTATCATTACTACAGTAACTTGATCCAAAGAGTTGGATTATGACTCATTGACAGGTACAGATTGCATCTTGTTGGGTCTGATGAACTGTGCCTGTCAACTCAACATGATCCGACTCTTTGGATCAAATTATTGTAGTAATAATGTTTATTTACCCATGTCCTTATTTTTGTTATTTTTGAGAATTTTGATAAGTGTGTTAAAACTCATTAAACTGGTACATGTACTACCTCCTTTAGGCCATGCAGGTGCTCTTAATTTTTGTATTGGATAATGAATTTCAGTTCTCACTAGTCAACTACAACCAAAAGAAACAGATGAATCTTACGAGAGTTTCATCCCCCCTAAAGTCACAGCCACAACTGCCGAAATCTCTACCAGAAAAGTACTGGACCAAAAAAGATGGTGAGTAATACCACAGACTTACAAGCACAATAATTAGAAGTCCCAGAATTCCTTTAACACTACATGTATATTATATGAGAATTGACTGAAAACCAGGTTTGTATTCATCATTCAGTGCAAGGACGACTTCTTGTTTTTTCTGCAGTGGTGCACGAGTATCATGTTGAAGATTTTAAATGTCCAAATGCAATGTATTTGGTGGGAGATTGAATTACTGTACACAGATAAAGCCATCATAGATTTAAATATCCTGAATGCTTATTATCTGGCTGTAAAAGATTTTGTCGTGATATTTCAGGAACTGCATCAGTCGACCGCAATACAGCAAATCATGCGGGATGACCTCCCTTGTGTCATGTTGGAATTTCCTCTTCAGCACTCTTGGCAATGGAAGGTATCATTCTCTCACCAGAGGGCGCGTTACGCAAGCTTCACATACACCCCTGTCAACGCTTGGAATCATGTGACTATATAATCACATGATATAAACAATCATTCTCTGTTTCATTTCCCTTTAAAAGTTCAGGCAACAGGTGATACATCAGGCTCTTTTCATAGCCCACTGACACTTAATAAGTACATATTTACCATTTAGCTGTTTGTCTCTTATTTTACAACTTTTATCCTATTTTTACAGCCTTTCTTACTTTTGATTCCATGTTTACATTTAAATCTCCACCACGTGTATGTCCTACATTCATATGCATATTACGAAGTAGTTCCAAATTTATGATCAGAAAACGGCGATTTTAAACAATTTACAGTAAGCATCAATTTAACTGCACCAAAAACATATTATAATATGACTAAATATTTAGTCCAAAACATAAATGTTGGATAATAGAAACTTTTACAAGATTTCTGTAAAAAGCCGTTGACAGAGGTGTAGTGTGAGGAGCGCACGGAACTCTGGGTAGAGAATGTGGAAGGTATGTCATGTATTAGAACAAATGACTGTATTTCAGTTCATAAAAGGAAATTTTAAAAGTCTACAGTCTTATGACTCTACAGTTACATATGGAACCACACCCATGCATCTATTTCAATCGACAGTGTTTTTTTACCATTACGCATAAAATCTCTTGATCTAAACAAAACTATTCTCTTTTAGCCTTAATCCTATAACTCAGGAAGAGGCTCTGACAATCCTGGGATTCAAGCCTCCGTTTGGGGAGATTCGATTTGGGCCATTTACTGGCAATGCGACTCTACTGAGGTTTGTACTTCAGTTATGCCTTCATTGTGTGCAAGGTAAACTGTCATTTGGTCATCATTCTAGGCAATGTTTTCAGGAAAAGAATCAAAATTCATCAAAAAAGATTTTTATCTTGTAGATGGTTTAAGACCTTGAATGACCATTTCAAGGTCAGAGGTCGAGGTTACTATTTGTATAAAACTCATGGAAAGAACAAAACCTATGGTACCTCCCCAGAGGAGGCCCTGTGGAACCTCAAAAAGGGACTGCAGGATCCCTCCACTGCCTTTATATACCACTGCCAGAACCACTACTTCTGTCCTATGGGATTTGAGGATACTCCTGTGAAATGTACAGAGGCTTATGGGTAAGATTTTTATTTCCCCTTCGATGAAAGAAGGGGGCTGTATTATTATGCTGACTGAGATTGGGTGTATATCGATTTTGGTCTGTCTGTCCATCAGTCCATCCTCACCTTCAATGACCTTGGGAGGGGAGTAATATGCTGACTGAGATTGGGTGTATATTGTTTTTGGTCTGTCTGTCTATCAGTCCATCCTCACCCTCTATGATCTAGGTCATTACTTTTGAACTATATGAGGTATAGAAAGTAAGTCTTCATACTTGATGAAATAAATGGTCAGTGTCATTGGTTTGTGACCATTAAAGATAAAGGTCATTGTCAAACCATTGTCGGATGCCCATGGTTGATCATGAATGAGTAAAAGACGAAATCAGCCCTAGGTATCTCACAGTGTAGTTAAAATGCTACAACTGAACATGAATGAATAAAAGACGAAATCAGCCCCGAGTATCTCACAGTGTAGATACAATGCTACAACTGAACATGAATGAGTAAAAGACGAAATCAGCCCTAGGTATCTCACAGTGTAGTTAAAATGCTACAACTGAACATGAATGAATAAAAGACGAAATCAGCCCCGAGTATCTCACAGTGTAGATACAATGCTACAACTGAACATGAATGAATAAA
Organism: Ostrea edulis; assembly: GCF_947568905.1. Taxonomy (NCBI): domain Eukaryota; kingdom Metazoa; phylum Mollusca; class Bivalvia; order Ostreida; family Ostreidae; genus Ostrea; species Ostrea edulis. The sequence goes on along the minus strand of NC_079172.1, from coordinate 35,783,120 downwards.
AGACGAAATCAGCCCTAGGTATCTCACAGTGTAGTTAAAATGCTACAACTGAACATGGTTGTGCTTTGGGATACTGTCTGCCTCTTTGTCTATTCACAACTTTAATCTTGGTCACAACTTTTGAAATAAACAAAACAGAGTTTCATCCTGGTGAAGCTCATGGTTACTTATCAAGGTCAGACTTCCTACAAATGAACTTAACCAAGCTCAAGGTCATATATGATTAAGGGGGGTGGGTGGGGTTACTGGAACCAGGTCCATTCATTTGTCTGACTGTGGAAAGATTGGTTTCCTTGCCATAAGTTATTTCCCTTTTCACCTGGAGTCCCATGGAGTGATAATGATCCCCATTAATTTAAACCTTAATGATGAATCATAGTACCAGGGCTGGACTGCAATAGGAGATTTACAGTGTAGAACTTAAGTGCTCCATGTACTAAGTAAATATATAAGTATGAACAAGGCTTTTCAAGTGAGCCATACAAGGCTATTCAGGTGAGCCATGGCCTCTTCTGCTCTGAATACAATAACATAATCTTAAACTCTTCCTTTCTACATTTGTGCTTTACACACATCCACGGTTATTAATTTTTAGGTGTGGACTATCCCAGGAGGATTTGAATACCTGGATCCTGATTGGAGATCCGGCCAGTGGACATCCAGCTATACACTGTAAAAGGTATGTCACACTTTGTAACACCTGCCTGGATCCTAATCAGAGATCTGGCCAATATACATCCAGCTATACACTGTAAAAGGTATGTCACAATTTGTAACACCTGGATCCTAATCAGAGATCCAGCCAGTGGACATCCAGCTATACACTATAAATTGTAACATCTGAATCCTATTCGGGATTGTAAGTAGTCTGCCTCAGTTTAAAAATTGATCATACACAGAACAAACCCTCACATATCAAATCAGTTATATCATCACAAAGTAGAGGGATATGTAACACAAATTGTAATGTCTGGATCCTGTTCAGAGATTTGGTCAGGAATTGTAAATATCTCATTTCTAAAATGGGTGGAAATGCGGGTATGTTAAGGCAGGTCATGCTTCATTTATGCACGTAAACTGCATAATTTTTAAAATCTGTCTTACAAAGAGAGAGGGAGCTGCTAACTCTTAAAAACTATTTTGGTTGTTTACATGAGAACATTTTGTATCATAACAACATGACAAACATGCGCTTCCGTATGATGTCATTACATGACTGTTATAAATAGATCATGGAGGTACCTTAATAGAAAATGTAAAAGTAGCACATTATCCCAAGATTTAAATATTGGTCTAACTGGCGATAATGACGGTAAAATACCCGTGGTATATCAGAATTACTGATAGAATCCTACCACTTTCAATAAGAAATAATTATTGAACATTTAAACACGAAACCATCTAGCCCATGATTTACATTTTTCACTGATGCTGTGCAGTTTTCTTTAAAAGTTTTCTTAACAGACGATTCTATCAGTAATTGCCATGTACATTAGTTTATGACCTTTCACACGGTGTATAAAAAGTCTCTAAAAGTATGCGGCCTAATGTGTTACTTTTGCCGTTTTATTTCAGTGTGTGACAGAGGAAAATCGGATCGACATGCTAAATGGAATGTTTTCTTCGTTAAACAAAATTGTCAATGAATGATATCAACATACCTTCTTAATATCAATAAATTCTCAGCGTTTCACATATATATTCCATATATCCCATGTCATATATTTCAAATACTCCACATTTTGTCGATATTTGCATGGCACACATAAACAAATTCCTTGCATGTGTCAACGTCACTCGATGTATAGTCATGACGTCATCAGTTTACTTTCATATCGATCAGACAAAAATTACACAACAGCAGTATAGCATTTCGAATTTCGTTGGATCTTAGTAGCTGCATGGTTTATTTTATGCATAAATAAAACTAAAATAAAAAATAAAATCGGAATTTAATATATACTTAGTGTTATACTTATTTCAATTATGACGTCACATTGTTTGGCGGATTTTATCCCAGTAAAAATTTTCATAACCTGCCTTAACGTACCCGCGAATAGACATTTATTCATAGTTATTGAAATCCTTATTAAAAATACACACTACAGCTGTGTTTGGTTTCCATTTCTAAATATATGGTACACATTGCAGTCTCTCATGAGTGAATCCATTTCTAAATATACTGTACACATTGCAGTCTCTCGTGAGTGTGAATCCATTTATAAATATATTGTACACATTGCAGTCTCTCGTGAGTGTGAATCCATTTATAAATATATTGTACACATTGCAGTCTCTCGTGAGTGTGAATCCATTTAAAAATATATTGTACACATTGCAGTCTCTCGTGAGCGTGAAAGATTTTAGATGTCATTTCTGTCCAGTCCTATTTATGCATTATATTTACAAGCAAGAGTAATTTTCTTTAACATATTTTTTTTTTTTTTTTTTTTTATTTGCAAATTTTAGTATTTGATAATAACATTCATACATACATTCACACACATAGTTATTTATAATAACATAATAAGGTTGACAGTACCAAGTAAAGAGAGGAAAGGCATTAATCAAAAATATTTTTCCATACAGCCCAGATTGTACTGAATTTTTTAAAATTACAGTTTTTTGAAAATATACAATGTTCAATTTCATATTTCATCCTAATATATTGTAATACACCCTCAAAAGATGGTGATCTGTTTTGTTTGCAACATAAATATATATATTGCTTGGTATATAAAATTATGAAATTTATTACTTTGTTGGAATTTTGTAATGGACAATCACCAAAAATAATATTAAAAACATTGAAACCAATTCTATTTGTTGTTAACATATTTTTTGGTTTTTTGGCAGATGGACAGACATTGTGACAGACATTGGCTGTGTGAACCCTGACTTTTTGGACATCCGTAGGTTAGAGAAAGGTATGCAGCGACGAAAAACCAAGAAAATTGGGGGAAACCTACACTGCATCATATCATTCACCAAATGTAAATTTCAAGCCATAAAAACATACAGAACGCAGATTCCTGTGCTAGGTGGGAAAGCGGGTGCAAAAGACACTGCCCGCGTTAAAGTGACAGTGGATAAAGAGGCCAATTTAAACACTCCCTTAAATGTGGACAGTGGCGAGGGGGGTGTTCTGATGCCTGAACTCGAAGCTCAGGGGAATTTTGAATTATGTCAGGCTGAAAAGGAAGAGAAGGATAAACTTCCTACATGTAAAGACGATTTTGAGGAAGAGGACGATACTCAAGATCTAGACACAGAGAATGAATCCTCTGAAAATAACTCATAACATCAGACGGAGAACCACATGTGGAGGCTGACCAGTGTTCTGTTGACCTTGACTTCTTGACCTCCAGTGTGTAGAAAATCAATGAGGTGTGGGGTTTTTTTCTCTCAAAAGAGATGCATTTCCTATTTCGTTTCGAAAAACATGCAGGAAATACTAAAATACCTACATGCAAGAGTTTTTTGGGGGGTTGAATAAAACAGCCAAAATGATGAACATTAACAGGACTGATATTTTAGTGCTATGCAACATTGTATGTGATGTACCTATAAGTACAGTACTCATTAGATGGTGGCACTAGTGTACCAGGCTTCCAATACAGCACTGAATAGGGGTGTTATAACTATAGGAAATCCAAACATTCCAAGGGTATATTTATGATGTGATGTATAATAGCTTCCTATATTTGTTTTTGTATTAAGTTTGATTTTGTTTTAATTTAAAATAAAAAAAAAAACCATTTCAATTGACTGATATTAATACACAATATTACATATACTATCTTACATAGTACACCGTATTACATAGTACAATATTACATACATGAAATATAAACATACAAAATATTACAAACACTGTATCATATGATACACTATATTCATGATATTACATACACTATATATTACAAACACTGTATCATATGATACACTATATTTATGATATTACATACACTATATATTACAAACACTGTATCATATGATACACTATATTCATGATATTACATACACTATATATTACAAACACTGTATCATATGATACACTATATTCATGATATTACATACACTATATATTACAAACACTGTATCATATGATACACTATATTCATGATATTACACATGTACATACACTATACATGTATATTACAAACACTGTATCAATCTTACATACTGGTACACATTATTACATTGTATAGAGTACCATTACAGGAGCTTAGTAGTGGTAGGAGCATTCGCTTCATGACTAGGAGGCTGCGAGTTCACGCCAAACCCAAGACATGAAAGACGTTGCCAAATGCCGGGTATTTACATGCGAGAATCACAGGTCTTTCAGATGTGACTTGAATATGGAAGTCCTGTGTCGCGGCAGGTGTTAGCACATTAAAGAACCTTCACTGAACGCTAAGCGTAGGTTGAAATTTGTGGTACTTCACCTAGAGCTGGTGACGTCTCAATATAGTGAAAATTGTCCAAGGGAAGTAAAACAAACAATAAACAGAGTACAGTATATTACACACGTAACACATTCATATTAAATTTCATATTATTACATATACTATATTATATACATGACAATACATACACGATTTTATATACACAACATTACATCCACAAGATTACATGATATATTACATACAATACAGGATTTCATAGAACAAGCTTGTAGACACTCACATTTTTTGCTTGATTAATTTGATACCTCACATGAAGCTTTGTTACCAAAAGAAGACAAACCCTTTTGAGTTTGACGTCAAAAGGTCGAAGTTCAAGGTCACTATGGGACTTCATAGAAAAAGCTTGTAGACACTCTACAGGCCACATTATTTGCTTGATTAATTGCATGCTTCACATGTAGCTTTGTTATCAAGAGAAGGATCCTATTGATTTTGAGATCCAAAGGTCAAGGTCACTATGCAACTTCATAGAAAAAGTATGTAGACACTCATTGCGAAAGGATATGTTCTGCCTTGCAGAGCTCTTGTAAAGCAATATTTCATCAGAGGATTTAATCCCACTGGCATCAACACAAACTTTAAGAAACCATGTTGATCAAAAGTATTTATCATTTTGAAAATACAGAGTAGAACATTTGAATCATGTTTTTCAAAATGATACAGAGACTTTAGTAATCTGTTCTTTCATTTATAAATATTAATGACACTATCAATCTTATTACAGTATGTGTAGCGATAGTAGATGAGTGGATCATAGGATCTAATTTTAAGGTGGGTCCTTAGTCCTGGATTTTTGGGGTTTAGGTATCATTTTTGTGTTTGGAATCAATAAATTGACATTCAGAGTAATGATAAAAGGCAAAACAGTGAAGGTTTTCCTTATTAATTTTCATTACAGGCACTACTGAAGTCATGTACCCCTATATGTAGATTTTTATGAAATTCATTGGAAAGAGTTATTTGCTGTTATTTTAAAATAAAAACAACAAAATATTTTTTGAATTGCATTTATTTATCAGGAAACATGTCAATAACTAAAACACGTGTCATTTTCAATATGTTCATCAAGTTTTAGAATAATATGTGCAAAATTATTGAATTAGCGTTACTTCCAAAATATTAAAAAACATATAAATGTGGACACATTTTTCTTATAGCATGGTTTACATATCATTTTTTCTGTTTATATTAGTAGATGTACATCTGTTATAGTTATTTATGAAAACAAATCCATACCTTTCCTTGATAATTTCAAATCTATAGCTTCCAGAGTATGTATACCCCCATAAAAAATTGAAGTCTGGCACCATACAGCTGAGCTATTCAAAATCACTTGTGGATTAAAATTTCATGTAATTTCATGAAAGGACACAGCTAATGATTCTTTATCACCTTGGTAAAATGTTTGTGAAAAATAAAGGAAATCTATCGCATAATGGACTTGATAAATAATTTAATGAAAACAGAGTTATTGTCCTTGTATTCAATATTTTGAACCATATCATTGACTATTCAAATATAACCAAGACTTTTGATATGTTATGGTTAAAAGGATTTTTTACAATAACTATTGAAAAAGACTCCAACAAAATTTATGTTCCAGTCATTAAATCATTGACTTTGCAAAATCCTATGACGTCACAGGACTGTGGAACTACGTTAAGTAGATTGTGGCACTACCTACTATAATATGGGTTGGAAACCTTAAAATATAAAAATGTTTCTAGATTGTGCTGTAGATTTAATTACTCTTTATAAGATTAATCTTCACCAGTCAAAGTAGCTCAGTGGTTAAAGCTAAAAGCATTTGCTGCATGATGGAGAGGTCATTTGTCTGAGCCCTTCTCATACCATGATAGCTTCAAATCTAAAACGTAAAAATAGGCAGTGATTTCTCTACTGTCAAAGACTCAATATTAAAATTGAATTGAGAGTCCCAGGTCTTTTGAATATGATCATAAAAACAGAGGGCATGTGTATTGCCAGACTTTGTCATGTTCAAGAACCCTCACTGCTATGACCCTGGGGTCCAGGTCTAAATTTGTGGTCCTTCACCTACTGCTGGTGATGTCTTGATATGCATGCAGATACGCAAGTAAGTGCTGTGTACACATCATTTGCCAAGAGAAAATATAGCTGCCGTTAAAATATCTGCCTCAAACATCATAATGCCCATTCAGTCAAATTTAAAGTCCTTTATGAATTTCCAATCACTAATCTTCCTTACTTGCAAATGTCAAATATTAACATATAATATGTACATGTAGTAAACAGATTTAGGATTTTCTTTATCAGTTACAGTAACATTTAAATGTACAATGTATTTATTAAAGTCAGTACAAGTTGGCATTATAAAACACTTTTAATAGAGAATAATTTTGTGAATTCTTTTTGTTTTGGAAATTGACAAGAAACCAAATTTTTAACCTTGAAAAATATGAGATTTCCTTGCAATCTAATTAAAATTAGATCCTTTGATCTGCTCATGTATATCATTACACTAATTAGATTGATTTCATTGGTAAAACTCGGGAGCTTCTGGGGGGCTTCACTCCCTGGAACCCCACCAGGACTTCGCCCTGGACCCACTGGGGACCTCAAGGCAGCCCCTAGATCATCTGCAGTACTTTGAGTACACTTCATTTTATTCCTGGTTAAACATCTGATATGAGTGAAATACTCTCAAAGGAACATCAAAGAAACAAAACCAATCTGTATCCAATGCTTTAGATTTAAAATTTACAATGTGGTGACATACCTAATGAATCTGAAGTGGAGAGGAGTAGTTGAGTTTACTGTAGTGTAAATTGTTGATGAAATCGAATGTCTAATTTTATTTATATATTGTGTATCTCATAAGATTCCAACATTAATATCATGCATCATTCATGTGTAAATGCAGTTTTTAAAAGTAACAAAGTTAAAACTCCCAATATGTTTTACAACAAATGCATAGATAATCATCCATAAAAAAAAAACAAGGTCGATCTATTCATTGATCAAAGTCACCACCTCATTGAGGATTTCAGGAAAAAAAGCCAAGGTCACCACCTCATTGAGGATTTCAGGACAAAAAGCCAAGGCCACCACCTCATTGAGGATTTCAGGACAACAAACCAAAGTCACTCTCCTCATTGAGGACTTCCAGACAAAAAACCAAGGTCACCACCTCATTGAGGATTTCAGGACAAAACCAAGGTCACCACCTCATTGAGGATTTCAGGACAACAAACCAAGGTCACCACCTCATTAGGGATTTCAGGACAACAAACCAAAGTCACTCTCCTCATTGAGGACTTCCGGACAAAAAACCAAGGTCACCACCTCATTGAGGATTTCAGGACAAAAAACCAAGGTCACCACCTCATTGAGGATTTCAGGACAACAAACCAAGGTCCCCTCCTCATTGAGGATTTAAGGACAGCAAAATGCAGACATTTAAAGTTTTATTACTCACACCTTGAAGACATAAAACAACATTGACAATATGCATGCAAAAATCATATATGCAAATAGGACATTGTCCTCTTTCATTATAATCTCTACACAGTCAAATTCTAAGTTCTCTGAATATGTGACAAGCTCTCTTAGGCAAATAACATAGGCTGTACCAGCTGTGAGATTCTGGAGAATATATGACAAAGAGGGGGATCTAAAGGTGTGTGTGGTCTGTTTATCTTTGTGGCCAAATTGATGGTATTTTAACTGGTAAGTCGACTCGGCTACAGTCATGTCCCGAAAACTATTCCATCGTAACTTGACCGACGTATCTCCAATGTCAACCACTTCTAATTCCAGTTTCTTTTGAATTTCTAAATCGTCAAACTCCGTTTCCTTTCGAGGGTTTTGGAAATCGCATACAAACAAATCACTACTTAGGTAATTCCAGGATTCGTTCATCAAATCAGATGGACTCTGACACACAGGAATGAACTTTTCCTCTGGAATGTTCAAGTAATGCAACTGATATTCTCTTGTGTCCAGGAATTCTTTTAGCCACTGAACTCCACAGTCACAATGAAATGGGTTTCCCCCCAGGAACAGAAACTCGTGGGGGTAGACATTCTCTTTGTTATGCTCCCTGATATTGGAGATCTGATTAAATGAAAGATCCAGAACTTCAAGTATAGGCAGTTGTACGGGAAAAGTCACAAGTCTATTTCCTGACAATAACAAGATGGCAAGATTTGGTAGTTTTTCAAAAATTCCTTTTGGAATGCTTCTTAGCAAATTATCAGAAAAATCTAGCCTCTCTAATTGTGCATTAGAGTTGAATAATCCATCTGTTAATGTCTCCAATTTATTAAATGATATATCTAATTCATGTAAAATAGGCATGCTTTGCAATACACAAATATCTATGTGATCAATTTTATTTGAGGATAGGTCTAATTTTTCAAGTCTATTAAATATTAAGTTAGTATCTGAGGAACAGCTCACACTCTTGAGAAAATTATGATCAAAATAAACTTTCTTTAAATGCTGCAGCTGCAGTAAATTAATATCTGGCCATCTTTGAATTGAATTATTACTAGCTATTAGTATTTCAAGTGCTGGAGGAAGGATGAATCCAAAATTATTCACATTGTTGTTTGAAATCCGCAACTCCCCCAAGTTTTTGAAGTTCAAAAAAAAGTTTTCTTCAGCGATTGTGATTTTATTGTTGCTAATATCAAGAACATTTGCAACGTTGGTGACACTATTTATAACACTTCTGGATGTTAAGCTAGGTATTTCATTTCCACTAAAATTCCAAATCTGAAAATCATCCTCAACTACAACAGGACAGTCAGTCAGCTCTCTGAGGCTACAGTCCAGTGTTTTTCCTGAGCACCTGCATACCTCTGGACATGCGTGTGTCATGCCCACCATTATCCCAAGGAAAGACAGTAACAGCGATTCCATAAACACGTGCTCGTAGTTGTAAACAATACCACGTGGAATATATATTTAGATGTTTACATCCGGGGTATTTTCAATTACATTTCGATCGTATCAAGGAAATCCTGTCAATGAATTAAAAAAAATATTGTAAAAATAATCAAACACATCACGAATCAAAGACTTGTGTAACATGACGAACGTTAATTAACAAATATGACTCGAATGTGTCGATTGATCAGCACTACTGGAAGGGAGTACTAATTGTATCTCGGAGGTCCTGCCAGAGTGATTTCAAGGATTAGAAATACACATGACAAGGGTTAAATGAAGATTAACGCATTGAAAACACTAAATATTTCAATTATACACAATTCTATTTCAAAATTCAGTAAATCATAAACTACCTATAGAAAATGAAAGAACAAATTACTGCAACTCCCCGTCTAATCCAATGAAAATGCGTAATGGCGAAGAGATCACGTGACATATTATCGTGGCGTGCAAACGGCTTTGTAAGGCAGCACTTTGTAGTGCGCCGCGGTACGTAGCGGACGGGGTATGTCAAGCTCTGAATGACAGCTTTAATCTCCTCATCTAAGACATATCAGGTCCTTCAGATGAATTCTAATCATGACAATCATTTTATTTCTCGTTGATACAAGTGCTTCTATGAACCAGCGTTCTTATTTGGGAACTTCTCTGATTGATATTGCCAAAGCCTCGGTAGAGACTTTCATGAAGGTAAAAACACTCGAATTAAGACGATCCGAAGGTCGCTTTAGGTCGTAAGTTTCGATTTTATAGTGTGTGTAATTTTATTATGTTTAGATAAGATCAAGGGATCCAAATTGCAGATGGGATCGATACATGCTCCTGACTTTCGAAGACCCGCCTGCAAATATCAAGGTAAATATTTCGTTTATTTGAGCAAGACGCGTGGAATTCCATCCGTAAATGTAAATTCCATAACAGGACAGTCGCTGTAGACCAAACAAGATAATGATAACAGCTATCACGCCGCGCTTTCGTTGAATAAAATCTGGAGAACAACTGACTTGCTTGTTACTGTTTCTCCGCCATTTGCTTCTGGCAGGGAAGGAAAATGCATTGTGGGTTATTGTCGTTAATTTGCATAATGTATTTGGGGCTACCAAGGGGTAATTTTACAAAAACTCTCTTACAACTCACAAAACCTAGGACATAAAGTGTTGTTTTAAGATATTTTACATCGAAATGATGACAAGGCTGTAGATCTAAAATATGAAGGAAAAAAAGAGAGAGAGAGAGAGAGAGAAGACAGGAAATGTTTAACACGGGGAATTAAATGGTGGTGGATCAAAGATTTTCAACCCTTTTGTTACTTTCTGTTGCTATTTTGATATGTCAATAAATAAAAAAAAAGCTAGTCTATATATTGCCTTGAATTGAAAGCAATTTATGTATAAGAACAAGAAGAAAGGTATACACTTAGCATACAGTCCGAAGACGCACGTAGCATGCAGTCTGAGTCATGGTTCAATGGTTTTCCATCACAGGATGACAGGTGGGGGAGGGATGATTTAGGTCATTACGGGTAAAAGCCAAAAGTAACATGTATTAGATATTAAACCTGTAAAGTGCAGGTGTTTAGCTATGGCGAAATAACCATATATTATGCCAAGTTTAGCTATTGATTGCAGAGCAGTTTTTAAGCTCACCAGAACCAAATGCTCCAACAATTGAGCTTTGTCAGTTGGCATCATCAGCTTTAAAAATTTCATCTGTCAGAATATGCTTAGTTCAAATGAAGATGATCAAGAAAAGCCAAATCTTGAGTAGGGATCATTTAAAAATCTTGAGAACCACTGGGTCAACAAAGACTAAATTTATGTGGATGCTTTTTTAAATATGGAAAATTCAATTTTGTCTATTCATGATCCCTGGGGGTAGGACAAGACTGCAATATGGAATGAAAGTCTTGCATGTCCAGGGACTTTTTTAAGGGTCTATAGAGGGTCGAAATTCGACCCCATTCCCAATGCTAAAGAGCAGGTGTTTTTCTTAAAATGATGCCTTAAAATTCCCTAATGATGGATGCTTTCATGAGAATATGCCATGAGGCGCCATCCAACCTTGGTGCCATTCTGTTGCAAAACATTTTTTTCTCTCTGTCAAAAACTAGAAATTAAAGCTTGTTTAAGCCACCTTGATTATGAAATGGTTAAGTTTTTCCTTGTTTTTCTTATTTATTTGTATGAAACAAATTTCCCAATTTCAATGAAATATCGTTATTTTTCCCAAACTTGAAGGCCTTGGCCCCTGGAATCAAGGGGTAAAAAAAATCCCTGATGTCATGACGTAAAGGTATACAGGAAAAAACTTGTCAAGAACAGCAGGGCCATGATTAGTCATATATGTAGGCATCCCTGGGTATTGTAAATTCAAGTTTGTTCAAACTCGTGGGCATGAGCATTAGGATGGGGCCACAATAGAGAAACAAAAGTTTTATATGGTAGTAATAAGGAAAAATATTTTTTAAATCTTTTCCTTAAGCAACATGACCTGACCATGCATGATTAATCCTATTATGTGCGGTAGGTATTTTTACTGCCAGACACAGCCGAACACTGCAAAACCTCCAAACACTTGATGTATTTCCAAAAATAATGAAAGAATACACTTTGTATTCCAAAGTTTTATATTTATTCAGTTAACTTGAGGCATAAACACCTACAAAAAGTGAGTAGGCCTACTTGGCGCTGAATTATGAAATGTTACCAGAGCACTTTTCCGCAAGACCACTTAGGCGGTGATTTATCGGGTCACAGATAGGCCTAGATACACACGAAATTTGTTGCATTTTCCTATTTTTAGGTTTTGAAAAATGCTAAAAACATCGTAGTTTATTTATGATATTTGTTACAAGAATCATGATACCCACCTTTCATACTATAAAGCACATCTTAGGTGTTCGACAGTAGTATACAGATGTTTGGCGTTGGTTGTACAAAACTTTTACAGTATTCTATCACATTAATAATATAAGTTCATTATGAGAATTAAATACGTTGAATTATTCACATATGGTCTATTTTGGGTATTTATTTTAATATATACATAATATTTAAGGTGATCGAGCGTGTCTGGCGGTAAAAATACCCACCCTATTATGTGAGCCTCCTCAGGCCAAAATAAAAATATTGTTTGTTTCCCCTCGCCCGACCGAGTCTGAAAATTCACACCGACCCATAAGTTTTTATTACGCCATTCTGGTGAAGTTTTTTTTTTTGATTTTAAGAAAATTTCAAGGTCATTTCTGGTGCAGATCAGTATTTTATAATGACAAAAATTTTCTATATCTTCTTTGGTTTCGATCCAAAATTAAAAAATAATAATACGAATACAGGAGGTGTTCTGGTCCGAAATCTAGAAATTTCGCCGCCTCCAGCTGGAGGCGGCATTCTCTGGCTGATTTCAAATGCTTACAAGCCGAATTCAATTTTAAGCTCATAACTAATCAATAAAACGATTCTTCTTGTACTTACTAATATCGATTTTATGGGTTCTTTCATCACATAAACAGTCTCTTGAAAACATTTTATCAAACTGTCGAGCTTTGTTTTGAGTCACGAGACTCGTTTGCTCAAATGGCAGTGAAAATTCGGTTGACTACAACTGTTGGTTTCTGTTTAATATCGAATTTTGGATTGATATTTTCTTTTAATCGATATTAATAAGTACAAGAATCATGATTGTTTTATTGATAAGTTACAAGTGAGTTTAACATTGAATTCGGCTTGCAATTCGGACTAGTGATCTGCAAGATCGAGATGGAGAAATGTTGTCTATACGAGGAGCGAGGAAACAAGAGAATTCGGGACATCCAGTGTGCAAGTTGTGTTCTTCAGTAGGGGAAAGTGTTGATATTTCGGACGGATGCGATATTTTTGACAGTCAATCAGAAGCATTCTCAATTTAACTTATTTCTGAACTAATGCTATATTTACAAACTGGAAAACACCTAATTATATGCACATGTGTAACTCAGCTCTGATTGGTTGATGTCAGCATCCATTTTGTTTGATCGGCAAAATCAAGTCCCGTTAAAACGTTTTCTGGTAAACTAGATCTACCGATATCATTTAAAAATATAATCAAAATCACTATCATATACAAATTAAGATAATGTGCAAAAAACAAAAGCATAAAATGTCAGTGAACCATAAATAAAAGACCGCAACGGAGTTTACCAATTTTATAACACCATGTGTCCAAAACTAACACCATTGTCCATAGTTGCAACATTCTCCCTAACTTTATTTAAGTGTTAGTATGTGGCATAAATAGCAGAGAAAATTCTGATGAAACCCAATGTTCGTCGAATCAACCAATATGTATACATGTAGTCCAATGCCTAAGTTTAGTGGTTAGATAATGAGCATTTCCAAAATACATGAAGTACTGTCCGAAATATCGACACCTTCCCTAATTGCAAAACGTGGCAATCAAAGCAGAATTTACGCGAGAACTGACTATACGAGTTTGATGAGGAAACATGGATGATGTGCTTCACGACGTTTGGTATCGGGCATTGTTAATGGTTATGGGAATTTCATAATAAATAAAATTCTGCTAGCTAAAAAAAAAACAAACTTTTTACCTACCTACCGACCTTCCTCTGAAATTTAGGGTCGGGAGAGGGGAAACAAACATATTTTTAAATGTGGCCTCAGAAAGTACAGATTCATTTGATCTATTTGTGGTCCAGGTGGTAGGGTAGGGCCATGCTCCCAACAAGTTGGAGCCTTGGTTAACGTCCCTTATATACCTTCGCGGCGCCAAGTCAAAAGTATCTCGCCGGGAACTTGTAGCAGGTGGGGCCAATGATAGGGGATCAAAGGTTTACATGGAGATATATAGTAAGAAGTCTCCAAACTCCAGAAAATTTCTCATCATAGTTTTACTTAATATAATTAAAGGAGCAAATCTTTAAACATCTTATTTTCAAGACCAACAGGATGAGTATTAGATATACCATATTTAATATGTTTCATCTGTAGGAGTGCAAACTTAAGTTTTGTCAAATTAGTGCCCCAGAGGTAGGTTTAGGCCACAATATGGATTCAAATTTTTATATATCGCAATTTAAAACAAAAAAATCTACTCAATAACAAATACATGAATAAATACATTTATAAATAAATCAAAGTGCAGAATATACTCCTGTGAGTTGGATCAATTCAAACATTCAAAGAAAAATTATTTGTATGATATATATCAAAGTAATATTCTGCTGTCACAGTGCTGTGGTTTTTTTTAACCCACCTAACAGTGAGCTATTCTGATCACCTTTTGTCTGTCTGTAAACTTTCCACATTTTCATTTTCTTCTCAATTCAATTTATTTGCTCAAACCATGTTAAAAGGTACATGAGGTACAAGAAATATAATTCATGCAAGAAAAATCGTCACAGGTTCATATATGGAACAATGCAACTTTCTTAAATACCAGAGAGGAACATAATATACACTGTATGTATAACCAGAATCACAAGGTCAATTTCAATCAAACTTGGTACAAATCATCCTTGGGTGAAGAGAGTCAAGTTTGTGTAAATGTAGGGCCATGCCCCCTTCAAAGGGGGAATAATCATGAAAATGCAAAAATTGGGTTGGCCATAAAGTATATCCACATTTGAGCAATTCTTGGTCTCCGGATGTAGGGTGGGGCCTCAATTGGAGATCAAAATTGTTGTAAGCTGATAAACAGGATTCGAAATATCTTTAAAAATATCTCTTTAACTATTTAAGGTGGGTCGATCCTCATGTGACTTATCAATATTAATGGTTAAAAGTGCAAAATCTGCATTAAAGATAGTTGAATTTAATCAATATAAACCAAAGAAAATGTGCATGTTGCCACATTTTTAAAGATGTCGGACATAAAAAAAAAACAGAAGTATATGATATACTTCTGTTTTTTTTATGTCCGACATCTAATATGTTAACATCAGAAAATCACACATTTTCGTTATACAGAATAATTAAAATAGATAAAAACTTGTTGAAATGACAAATTTTAAATGTCAACAGTTTAAAAAGAAAATTAATTCATAAATATGTATAAATTGATTGTGGATATTAGGGAAATCATGTATAATAGACATGCAGTAGAAGAAATATATTGCCCTTGACAACATTTTTTTAATTACAAAGAATTGATTATCTATGGAAAATCTAAAAAAAATTCAAAATCAATAGTTTACCAAATTCTTTATTTTATGCAGTGAATAAAATTCCTCTGAAAGATATTTTTCTATCATGCGCAAAGTTTAATATAAGAATTTTTGCAAAAACCCATGACATCACACCAGGATTGATTAACCTTGAACTTAAAAGTTTTACCTACTTTTAAGAAAACGTAACCTATTAAACATCTCTAAAGCTATTGTATTTAGGGGCTTTCATATTCTGTACATAGATTCTTTACAGCAAGACCTTGCATACATAATGTTCTTTGATCTTTTGGCCTTGGAGTTTGACCCACTTTAAAAAAAAAAACCTGACCCATTCAATATCTCCTTAATTATTTATGGTAGGGCTTTCATATTATTTAATGTAGGTTCTTTATGGCAAGACCTTGATATACTTTGATGTTTGATATTGTGACCTTGACTGACTCACAATTTTTTGCCATATATTTTTTTTTTTTCATTTTTAATGATCAAAATCTACTAGCTGTCTAATGTATTTGAAAGGGTTTACAAAAACATTAAGGTTATACATTATCACAGAAGCTCAATTTAGAGAGTTTATTATTTGTTTTGTAAACAAAGACTGCAGTGTGTTATTGTTTACGAAGATTTCAAAAGAATTGAATATCGATTTAAGTTTGTATCTATAACATTTCAAGCACCTTTAGGGAAAATGTGTCGTCTGAAAGTGCAATTGGTAACTGCAAAATTAAGATGCTTTAAATAGCAAAATTAACATATCACTGGTTGTTTGTTAACATAAAAAGACTCGAGTCTTTGTTTACATAATACAGAGTGAAGGCTAAAATATTGCTTTTATCCTTGCATTCAGAAGGTCTAAACTTTAAATGGGTTATATTTTTGATATTTAACATTAAAAACGAAAAATATTTTGTTAAAAAAAAACGGGAACCAGTCCCTTTAAGATAAATCAGTCGTATTTTGTATATACTAGATTTCTTATGGCAAGGTCTTTCATATCATACCATGATCTGTGACCTTGGCCTTATCCAGAACAGTAAGGTCATGTTAGTCATATTGGTATTGATGCATTTCAGATTCTCTGTGTTATGTGAATTCATTTTGAGTTTGTTGTGATCCCTTGGGGCAACAATATAGGGTCAACATTTACGTGAGAATAAAGATAGATAAAAAAAAACTTTAAAAATCACAACAGCTGAACAATGGACCACTTTGATTCAGATGAGCAATGTGACCAATGAGCCTCTTGTTTCCTCACCTAATATTGAGGTTGAAGTTGATTTTTTTAAACAATCTCACAATTTCCTGTTGATGGCCTTATTTATGAAGTCGCATATAAAAATTTATAGGACTGCTTTCAACTCAACTTGACACAAAATTTCCAATTGTGGAAAGGGATTTTCAATTTTTTCACCTGAAGACACAATTCCCCATCATAATGAGAAAATTAAATGTTGGCGAGACAGAATGAGGTCCTTATAAAATTAGTGTCGGGAACTGTTTTAATAGAAAATTTCAACAACAAAATATTGTTAAAAAGAAATGTTTCCCCAAATTCAAAGTGTACCAAATTACACACCTCCCCTTAATGTACTGTATGGTGTGGAGAAGAAAACATGCACAGGAACACATATACATTAGAACTACACTTTGTGCATTAAGGAAAAAGATAGAAAAAAAGATTAAACATCGATGTAACAAATGTTGTTGTATATGATACAAAAATAATGACTGTTATGCTGAAGACCAGTAGGAAAGTGAACATACTGTTGTACATGAAAAAAAAAGCTATAAAACACTCCTCTTTGATCCACTGTCAATTGTAGGAAAATATTAGATCCCAGGGTTAGAACAATGTGAACATCATTAAATGATATTGAAGTAAGTTACAAATTTTTAAGGTCAATAAGCCAAATGGGAGAAGTGTTAACAAGCTATTTTGCATTCTCCACTCCTTATAGATCCACTATAACTAAGGATAAAAATAGGATCCTCCTATACTGACAAAATGCACATCTGCAAATGGCATTGAAGCATTATACAAAGTTTCAAGTATATCGGATTTAAGCCATTCTACATAGAAGGAGAGGTGCTCACAATCTATTTTACACCCTCCACCCCTTTTAGTTCAACTAAAACTATTAATGATAATAATTGGATCCTCCTGTTCTGACATTATGCAAATGGCAATGAAATATTGTACAAAGTTTTTTGTCTTTCGGATATAAGTCAGATAATACAGGAGGAGAAGTGCTCTTAAGCTATTTTACATCCTCCACCCCTATTAGATCCACTGTAACTTTTAGGAAAATGATTGGATCCTCCTGTCCCACCAATATGCACATCTACAAATGGCAATGAAGCATTGTACAAATATGTCTATAGTCAAGTCTATTTGATGAGCCATTCAGGAGGGAAAATGTACACAAGATTTGGTGAGACAGGCTGAGAAAATGTCTCCCCTGAAAGAGGGGAGACAAAACTATAAACTACAAAGCTTCTTTGAATCAGAATTCATTACAAAACGATCTGCAGCCTAGATGTGTGCAGTAAGTGGAGTATAAAAATGAAGCATGCATCCACTGATCCACATCAGGTGCATTTAAATCACTAAACCTCCCCCCCCCCCCCCCCCCCCCCAGATGCCCACCCACACAAGATCTAGAGGGAGCTTTACCAGGAAGTATTTCCCCTCGTATTGGATTAATTTTTTGCTATGTTTTTGTTTGCTGTATTACTGCGAAACTTGCTGCCTGAACAACTTCCTTGCAGAAAAAAAATATGCACTCTACCATGATTACATTATTTCCCAAATGGGCCCAGTGGAGGCAACATGTATAATACAGAAGAAAAAAGATCACAGATCTATATCAAATGTATACAAATTAGTAGATGGACAAGCATATTGCTCAATAATGACTCGGATACTAATTGGAGACACTGACAAGTACAATATAAATTGTTATTGACATATGGTTGAGACCCCCTCTGTAATGTAATGCTTTAATTGATGAATAAAAATTAAAGCCTTGCATATGAACATTAAAAAATCTATTTGTTTATTTAAAAAAATATATGATGTAGTTGGATAGTCTGTCCACCATGCCTTCCATGTCTCTTTCCATTATAACATACTTTGTATATTTGAGCCTACATATTATCTCTCATATACCTCTGACAAGTCTAATGTATAATTGTAATGATATGTATGTTCCTCGTGTACCATTATATGGTTTGAGTGAATAAATTGAACTTGCAGAAGCTCAAGGTGAACATTCTTGAGAGAATTGTCTGGTCATTGACATGAACTTTTCTCCTACTTTTATTATAGATCTATGTAATGGTACAATTTTATTTCTAAGTGCCTTGATGCTCTTAACAGAAGTGATAATCTGTATGGTATTTGCTACACAGAAGTGATAAACTGTATGGTAAAGATTTGAATTTTGCTACACAGGCCGGTTGGAAGGAGAGTCATGCTACATTTGTGAATGAACTGAAGAATTTACAGACCCAGGGGCTCACCCTGATGGGCCCCGCCCTGAAGCACGCTTTTGATCTTCTGAATATTAACAGGATGCAGACTGGCATAGACACCTATGGACAGGTAATAATCCAAAACAGAAGAGGGATATAAATTAGAAAAACTAGTCGTACCCAGACTCATGTGTCAGTTGAACTCCGTTTCTTTCGGAAGTTTGGTTTTTATATTGACTTTGAATATCTTTGCCAATCAATTTTACATTAGTTTTGGTCTTCAAATTTCAAAATATCAGTTGACAAGAAGCACATCATATATTTTTTGATGAAATAGAAGTGTTGTAATTTATCTTTGTTAGGGGCGGTGTCCATTTTACCTTGAGCCAGCTGTGATAATTGTCATCACTGATGGAGGGAAGTTGACCACGATGAATGGCGTACAACCAGAGGTACTGGATAGGTGATTTCACATAGCTGTACTAATGATAGTCAGTGATTTATATATATATATATATTTAACAATTGCTACATTATTCAGGCAGTTTCTCATCACAAAAAGTGTCAAAATTCCCCAAATAGTGCCAAAAATTCCAAAGGAGTAAAAGTGATTAAAGATTTATTTCAAACTTTCTGAAAATAGTGTCTGGATATAAAGGGAAATAGTAGATACTGACAGGATATTTTTCATAGTTTCATTAAACCTTTGTAGAATATTTTATAGTATCAACTTTCTGACGTGTATGCCATGTCACAGAATTTGAAGCATTTTACGCAGAACAAAGCTATAGTTACAAAAATCAATAGTTGTATATATGTAATAAAAAAAAGCTATAGTTACAAAAATCAATAGTTGTATATTTGTATGTAAATTTTCAAACGTGGAAGAATTCAACATTGAAAAATTCATATTATCCCCCAAAAAATTCCCAAATCAATAAGGCATGAGGTAGCTTTTAAAATTGGTGTGAAAAACACTGATACTTTAGTCAGAAATATGTCAAACACATTAATCCTGAAGAAACATCAAACAGATATGAGATGGATGACATGTTGTGTTTAACTCCCGGGAGCCCATCCTCCATTGAACTTTTCTCATCAAGATTTGTCTGTTGTCAGTCATTGGGATTTGTTAATGTTTCATATTTTCAGCTTCTCCTTCAGGACCAGTTTCAACCAATCTCACTACAGAGTCAAGGGACATGTTCAATTCCGAAAGTAGCATTTTTAAAAAAAGAAATCTCAAAGTATGATGAAATAAAACTTCCATTAAAATTTCCATAGGTACATTATTGTTTAAAGCAATACAACCTGTAACTGACGGTAAATAAATTGAAAAATAAAAGAGCAAATATTTTTGATTAAATACATACAACTTCATAGAAACAGAGTGAATCCGAAGCAATAAACCCGTCAAATCAGCAGAAAATGTCGATTCATGAATCATTGTCATCCTGTCAGTAATTCCTGCTCATAATCTCCGATGTGCATTGACCTCGGAGGTCACCAGTTCGGAAAAAAGCGAAAGAGAGGCACTGAGCACGTATCGGATTTCTAAACAATTTTACATGCCAATTTTATATGCCAATTTTATAGAAAATTCACTGTCAAAATTTCATTTCGGTTGCACATTTGCGTAATTATTGCTTTCTTACACTTATAGTACTTCTTGTCATTCATGAAACGATGTAATATTTTAAACAAACAAAACGTGTAGTCACTCACGTCAGTTTCCATCTTTGTATATGACGTCGGTCTCAGCAACCCGATTATGTTCGGCAATCATCGTTCCTGTATACATTGTACCTGTATATATGACACAATGGCGGTTTATACGAAACGCTCATTGTAGGTATGCTCTCAAACAATATCCCTTGTTTATTTTGTTGAATTTTTCTTCAGATCTTGGGGATTATATCAGTTATACCAATAGGAGTTAATTGATTCATAATTGGATAATTGAAAAAAATGCTGTCAGTGACAGCTTGTATTGCTTTAATGTATGATCCTGGGGGTTACAATATGGGTTCAGAGTTTTGCATAGGAATAAATAGGGGGAAAAACTTTGAAAATCTTCTAAAAACTGCTAGGATGCAGTTCATGAAATATGTGATCAGATTTGGAATTACGCAAATGTCATTTGGGAGTCTTGTCATATTCATCTGACACCTGCGCTATCGCTGTCACACATTTTAAGACACTATGTGATAGCTGTTGTTTTCTGATAACTCTTTCAGCCTTCAGAGACATTCTTAATTTCCGTCTCCCGCAAAGCAATGTGTGATGTATGGATGCACGTGTCTTACATGTGTCCATCTGTAACACTTTACATTGTCATAAGCGTGAGAGATGGGGCCTCCATAATTAGGTAAAATTTCAAGTTAATGACAGGCAACACGTGGAACTTGGAAAATTTGCTGCATTTCAACGTATATATTCAATTTTAACACTTTGCATCTGTTTTAGCTTTCAGAAGCAGTGGAAAGGAAATACAAATAAATTTGAATTTATCTAAAACAGCTTTAAAAATGTTTTTATAAAATCAGTTTCAGTCTGTATAACCCCCTTATTCCTAATTCAAACAAGAAGTTTCCATACAAAGATGAGTCTGTCAAAAGCGTTTTGTTATTCTATAACTTTGACTTGATTGCAGTAATATGTTCAAGTTTCAATGCAAAGTTGTTTTTTTTTTTTAGGTCCACTGTTGTAAGTTTTGACGATTGTCCCCATGTTTTGTAGATCAATTTGCCCATGAACTCAGTAGTCCCCGGATCAGAGCTAACCAAGGAACCGTTCAGATGGGATCAGAGGATATTCGGACTGGTGCTGAGGTTGCCAGGAAACATTCCTGTTGACATGACAACCAATACATACATTCCATCTGCGGAGAATCATCCACTGGATGCCATGTGTGATGTCACAGGAGGTACGTGATGTAGAGGATTGATATTGTGCTGCTTAGGTAAGTAAATAGCACAAAGTAAGAAATGACGGTAAATTGTCAGAGGTTAGAACCGCCAGCACATCACATATACACAATGATCATGATGGAGTCAAAATGAAGATCAGGGAATATATTGAGTACAGGTATCACAGAGCTAAATTGGTTTCGTGTTGACTGATGTAATAACAGCACAGCAGGGAACCCGTTTATCATGGAGCTGAATTAAAGTTTTAGAACTATTCCATATGAGGTGATAAAATGTGGACTTTCTGCTCTCCTCAAAGGCAGTCTTTATGACTCGCTGTATTTACAACACT
Source organism: Ostrea edulis (assembly GCF_947568905.1). Classification (NCBI taxonomy): domain Eukaryota; kingdom Metazoa; phylum Mollusca; class Bivalvia; order Ostreida; family Ostreidae; genus Ostrea; species Ostrea edulis. The sequence continues at coordinate 35,760,815 of NC_079172.1, read as the reverse complement.
GTAAAGTAAAATCAGCTGTCTTTATGACTCGCTGTATTTACAACACTAAGGTAAAATCGGCTGTCTTTTTGACTCGCTTTATTTACTACACTGTAAAATAAAAAATTTCCACATTATGCAACGATTTGAATGTGCATCTGTGTATGTATGTCACAGGTCGTTCCTATGCTGTCCACACCCAAAAGATGCTGAATGGGGCATTGGAGAGTCTAGTACAGAAAGTTCAAGGAGGGGTGGTGATCAACTTTGAGAAGATTGGGCCGGATCCACCCCCCATTGAGATTAAGATTGAGAACGGACTAGACAGCAATGGAAATAGTAAAGGTGGGTAGAGGTGTTATTGTTCAGTTGTTGGATGTGTTGAAGGAAAAGTCCTGGCAAATCTCAATTCATTTCATATTTGTAACAAATTACCTCTAATTCGTTATATCCATAAAATCTGTGTGACTAAATTTCTTCTTCATCTACTTATGCAGCTTATTTTCCCCTGCTACATAGAAATGGTACCCATACCCATTCAGATGGAAAAATCGTGTCAAAATAGAACATTGGGAATTTTCTTTCATATCAACAAATGTCATTTAAATTTTTATGGTTTTGTAGAGAACCAGGACATTAACATGCCAATCAAGATGGAGGTGGAGGAGGAGAAGAAGGCGCACTCTCCAATGGTAGGACTGACGGGTCAGATCCTCCCCAGCAACAGCTGGCATAACTGTCGCCGCCTCATTTACGTCCCACGCTCAGCTCAGAAAGGATACTCTGTCGGGCACTGGCCTATCCCTGAGGCTTTCTGGCCAGACAGCACCAACTCCACACTAGTAAGCTGAAATATTTACATATATATAGCGGTTGTTTTTGGCTGTTGTTTTTTTCCTACCGTATACCCATTCAATTTAATTGGGAAAAATAGCATAAACTCAAGTGCGAAAGATCAGCTTCTAATCATTTACCAACCAGTCATGTGAATTTGATTTTAATCGTTATTATATTTTGCGGAGAGTGTTAATTTTTGTGTTTTACCCATCCGTCAGTCCCTTTTTTGTCAGCGCAACTCCTCTGAGACCGCTCAACAGAATTTCGTGAAACTTTGTAGTTCTTAAACACGCACTGTAGATGTGCATATTCCAAGGAAATTCTAAAAGTAACTCAATAATTTTTTGGGAGTTATACCCCCTTTTAATCTTGGAATTTCAAGCCCATCTGTCCTGTTCTTGTCAGCGCAATTCCTCTGGGACTGCTCAACAGAATTTCATGAAACTTTGTAGTTAATAAAGACATACTGTGTAGATGGGCATGTTCCCAGGAAATTCTGATTCAATAATATTTCTGGGAGTTTTGCCCCTATGGAACTTAGAATTTCGAGCCAGTCTGTCCTGTTCTTGTAGTAATGCATAGCATCACCATTTATGCATTATCATTCATGATGTGAGACATTGTCAAGCAATGTTGGGAGATTGGGGTATGTGAGCTTGCTTACTTCTGCTTTCTTTTCATTTGACAAGAAGCATTTTCTTTCAAAACTGTCCAATCTCATTTCGTTATACATAGCATACCTTTAACTCATACTGTGATTGGAAGTTTTTTAGCCTCAAAATTGGAGGGGGGGGGGGGGGGGGGGGGGGATCAACAGTGTTTGGCATTGGGAATGTAGCTGTTTATTGGTATCAGTTATATAAGGAATTCTAGTCACTAGTCAGCTATAGTTTATTTGTATTAATTTATTTTATCGGCATCAGTTATATAAGGAATTCTAGTTTCTGCACTAGTCAGCTATAGTTTATTAGTCCCCTACCGACGAAGTCAAGGGGATTTAGGTTTGCGGTCTGTCCGTCAGTCCAGTTTTCCACACTTTTTTTCTCTGTTCTTGCAGATATTTATTTTATAGTTGGTATGTGGCTTTGCCATAACAAGTTACAGATCAAGTTCGAATTTTGTCTCGGTCCATTGATTTTTCACTTAGTTCTGGCCCTTGGATTTAGAAAAATAGCATGAATAATCAGTTTTCCAGACTTTTTTTGGTTGTGCTTGCAGATATTCATTTGATGTGGTACATTGCTTTGCCATAACAAGTTACAGATCAAGTTTGAATTTCATCTTGGTCTGTTGATTTTCCATTAAGTTATGGCCCTTGGACGTAGAAAAATAGCATGAATTGTTAGTTTACATCCAAGTTTATCTCTGTAGATAAGAATTAAGAATACTACCCTCATTAAAACTTCTAGCATAGTAATACTACAATATAGATAATTATTCATGATTATCTACATGACACAGTTTATTGACTTGGTTAAAGACCTAAACCTAATTATAAATTTGTCTTTTTTCTTGGTCTAGTCTCTACTCGAATAGTAGTTGATTTCCAATCATTCGTATCCTGGTTCCCCAATTTTCCCTTTTACCATAACCTACATAATGAACTTTGAATATTGTTGTGGTACAGTGATTTTTGCAACTGGTAGGGGACTATGTATTGCCATGCAATACTCTCAGAATGCTTGTTTGTAATAATTTATTTTATCAGTTTCGGTTATATAAGGAATTTTAGTCACTGGTCAGCTATAGTTTATTTGTATTAATTTATTTTATCGGCATCAGTTATAAGGAATTCTAGTCATTACACTAGTCAGCTATAGTTTATTTGTATTAATTTATTTTATCTCTGTAGCCTCCTCGTTCAGCTCACCCGGTGGTCAAGTTTTATTGCACTCCATGCGAGCCTATGGTGATTGGAAACCTCCCCTTTGACAAGTACGAGCTGGAGCCCTCCCCCCTTACTCAGTACATCCTAGAGAGGAGGCAGCCCAACTCGTGTTGGCAGGTGTTTATAAACGGCAGTGCTAAATATAGTGATGTGGGACACCCCTTTGGATACTTGAAGGCTAGCAGCACATTAAGCTGTGTCAATCTTTTCCTCATGCCTTACAACTACCCCGTCCTGCTTCCATTGCTAGGTAAGTGTCAAATAGTGCACTGTGTGTATTAATGATGGCTGAAGACCAGAAAAGCAGTGATGCTAGCCCTCCATATCATATTCCTGACAAATTATATACAGAACGAAGGTGCTCTCCATATCTTATTCCTGACAAATTATATACAGATTGAAGGTGAAGTTTGCTATTTCAGTCCGTGTTGAATGAAGGCTTGCTATTTCAGTCCATGTTGAATGAAGGCTTGCTATTTCAGTCTGTGTTGAATGAAGGCTTGCTATTTCAGTCCGTGTTGAATGAGGGATTGTTATTCCGGTCATTGTTGAAAGTAAACAATGAAATTAATTTCAAAATATGAATTTATATAGAAACAATATTTTTTGTCTGCACTGTTCTTATTAAACAAAGTATAAACATATTTAAGTATGTATTTAAGAAATTAGTATTTTATTTGTGTGTGTTTTAGGGATATACTTACATTTCCAATGTTTTGTCTTCTATATTTTTACAAATTGTAATAAATCTATTTTCTCATTAATAAACTGCAGTTGTGAACAATGCACGTATAAATCTTGATGATTATATTACATCTATTTTAAGGAGGTATGCTACACCAGAGAAATTTGATATGGATGAAAAGTGGAGGATATTTACAACAATATTTTAAAATTGAAAACTCAAATTTACTTTGTTTAGTCAAAAAATGCAGTTTTAGTAGAAAGCAATCTGAAAAAAAATTAAAAACCCTTGCTGGAATCGAACCTGCTCTCTTTAGTTCAGAAGTTGACGTGATGAGCTATTCAGCTAGGTGATGAATTTTGAAAAGAATAGTCAAATATTGCTGATATTTATATTTTCATCCATGTTTTAAAAGGAAGTCAGCCATTATGACGATGTAGAGTACCTCCTTAACAGCTAGAAATTCTGACTGAAATGAAAGTAGAATGTTCATATGAAAATTAAAATTTCATTTTTCATAAACATGAGGGTATGAACTGCAAGACTTCACACCAGCATACTTTGTGCTGGATGAAGTATGCTGGTGTGAAGCACTGCAGTTCATACCCTCATGTACTTTCAAAATAGGAATTTATTTCTTAAATGAAGCAATGGAAGCCTGGAGTAGTGTAAAATTGGCAGAGTCTGTAGCACATGAATTAATACCCCATACCTCCACGGTCTTCACATCCCCCATTTTACAAAAAAACTAGGCAGTTTATTTTTTGTAATGAAACATATTTCTTTTTCAAATAAAAGTGTTCACTTTCATGTCAAAGGTTTCATTGAAAATTTATAAGCAATTAGACCATTATACAGTGTATATTTTTTTATTGGTAAAAATGAATAGCAATCGGGAACTTGCAACTTTGCAGAGTGAAATGGTCTGGTAGGAAATATGAAAGAATGGCCATGCCCAATGAATGCAAGCAGACATATGTCATTTAGGTGGTTCATTTCAGTTTCTTCTTGTGTCATATTAAGTCAAATCTGAAAACAATGACTTGTTTACGTAATGAAAGAGGCAGGATCATGAATGGTATAATCCGGCACTGTTGATATCCGATTTTATGATGGTCAAGTTTTATTATATTTTATGCAGAACTGTCAGGAGTTGACTTTTGATTATTTTTATTTATTCCAAACTTATATCTATTAGTTAATATATGGTAGTACAAGGCAATCAACTTAGTACACTTTGTGATTTTATTAAGAACAAGCCTATAAGTGGATGTTTAACAGCAGGTATTTATATCGCCCCAGTCAATGATTCAAAACATTTTATTGATTGCTAATTACCTATTAATGCTCTTTTTACCAATCTTTTTAAAAAATTGAATCAAAGTTTTAGGCATGTTTGAAAAATTGATCAAAAGACTAGGAATTAACACACTTTATCCATTTTCAAGAATTTTGGAAGGATGACACAGATTATGTCATTTGTGATGCATGTAGCTCATAGATGTAGGATGTGAATCATGTTTGAGTACAGGTAAAGGAACTATATATCACCAGTATGATTCATGTCAACTTCCTGTTTCTTATCATAAAGGAACTATATATCACCAATATGACTCATGTCAACTTCCTGTTTCTCATCGTAAAGGAACTGTATATCACCGGTAACTTCTTAATTTTTTGGAAAATTGATGTGGGCAACTTGCACCATTCATGAACCACCTTGTTTAATTATTGATTTGTACATGAGAGTGATATGAGCTTTGCACATTTTGAAGACTAATCAATGTCAGATTTTGTCTTCTTAATTCAGCCTGTCGAGGCAGCTTCCCCTCTGTCCGATGGGATTCCAGCTGGTTGCCATGGCACCTTAAAGCCATCTTCTGATTGGACAGTGGATGGCAACAGCCTCTTCCTCAGTCCACACACAAGTGAGGCATTTTCCCTCCAAAAGACATGGTTACATTAGAAACTGATTAGATTTCCATGTAAACAATGAACACCACTTAAATGGTTAAATATGAGTGAATTTAAATGCGAAATTGATATTATAAGAAAGAAATTACACAGTGGAGGTATAATACATGTAACTGTATTTGCCTCATTGTGCAAGTGCATGTTGTTTTATCATAATCACGAGAATGTGTGTTAATACAAATCTCCAGAAAGAGTATGTAAGGTGTTCGATAACAGTTTATAGTTTAATATGTTCAATTTTCAGATCTCTGTCCAGCCTGCTGACAATATAAGCAGTTATATAACAACACTTTATTTCCTTCTCACTTGACAATTGTTCACAATTCTGTACATTGTTTTGGTCTTGCCTTTCAGATGAATTATTCAAAGTTCACAAGTTCAAACCAACACAGAAATGGCGTGGCCAGTTTGATGCTTACTTGAAAACGATGCCATCTTACTATGCTGGGGTAAACACTTTAAATTTCTTATCACATGACAAACCCACTCTACTATCATGTGAAACTGTGCCAGGGTAAATACTTAAATTTCTTATCACATGACAAACCCTCTTAATGCATATACTGAGTCGTAAATATTGGGTTTAACTTGCTCTTAAAATGGATTGTGCTTGCAGAAATCTTTTGAGGGGATTTTTAACTCACCCGGACAAATGTCCACAGAGCTATTGTCATGACTGTGACGTCAGCGCCACACTTCAAAGAAAGAAACTTTATTCTTATCTATATTTTAAACTAAGGGGGGTAGGGCTTTGATATTTCACATGTAGATTTGTCATGACCTGGCATTTCATTTGGTACCAAATCTTATGACCTAATGACCTTTACTTTGGACTTTGGCCTACTTTTCTAAAACTTTAACCTTGATTACATGTATATTTTTGGAACAAAGGGGAATAGGGTTTTGATATCTCACAAATAAATGCCTCAGGATGATATATTTCCTTTAGTACCAAGACTATTGACCTTGGCCTTTGACTTACTTTTCAAAAAGTTACCTTTTGAATCAAAGGTGATAGGTTCAGTAGAGTCATGCTTCCCAGCTAGCTATGTTGTCTTTAGCTGCAATAATGTAGCACTATACAATTTTTTTTTTAATTCTGACATTTGGGATAGGGCTACAATTCCATAGGATCTCCGTAATGGTGCAAAATTATTTTATGAATAACCAATGATAAGCTCCGTATATTACAGGTAGTCCCAAATGTTGTTTACACCAAAAGGAGTACCAACTTTGTGCTTGGGCATGTCTAATAAAGGTGTTTTTCATTAAACAGCATGTACAGCATGCAGAATTCTTCGTCTGCTTCGCCATGCTTGTTATCGTGAGATCTCGTAGGTGGATCTACGAAAAACTTAAACTTTGACAATCTGCGCGAAAATGTAGTTACTCGAGCCACTCTGACAAAGAAAGGAAAACCATATGGTTGCAGAAAGAATTTAAACTCTGCTGTTAGTTTTTTAACTTGATATTAAATCTAAACCTTTTTTAATACTGATGAAATATCTTTCTCCTCCGTACTTGTCCATTGATGTAAATACTACCTTAAATGGCATATGCAAATAACTTGACAATCAAAAGTTGAAACTTCAGTACATCAAACATGGCACACAAATATGAATCGAGAAATTGGAATATATTGAAATTGTTGAAAACAGTAGAATGGAGCCTCACAAATCGTAAGTTGAAGGTTGTAAATTTATATATTGACTAAGAAACATAGATTATCATTTTATTTACGTAAAGAAAGTCAGCAAATGTTTAGAATGATTGAAAATGTTGCGGGAGTCAATCACTACAGCATTTGCACCATTACGGAGATCCTAAGGAGATGTAGCCCCCCCCCCCACCCCCAAAATCAGAGAGGGCTACATTATTGCAGCTATGTTGTCTTCTGACAACCGTTTTTAAGAGTTTTGTAATATGAACTAAGAGAAAATAACCTTGTGTTTAAAGGTTGTAAGTACTTACAGTACCTGAACACCCCAGATTTAAAAATAGTTTTGTTTATTTACAGCCACTAAAGAGAGCCCTAGCACGGATGGGAGCCCCTAATCTGGTGCCTGAGAACATGGACAACAGTCTGAGTTACAGTGTCATTACTTACCTGAAGAAACTCAAAAATCAGGTCAGTTCAAGTTAAAAGTTAAGTCACTTACCTGAAGAAACTCAGAAATCAGGTCAGTCCGAGTTACAGTGTCATTTCTTAGTTGAGGAAACTCAAAATTTAAGTTTGAATTTTCTTTTATTTTGAGCAGTCACAATTTTTGTTAAAATGCCAGACTCCAGTCCCAAGTTTTGATTACCTAAGTTTTTTTAAGAAATGGAAGCCTGAACATGTAAATTTTAGATAATATGCTTTAGAGATGTGAGAGAGTCACCAGTCTTTGTGATTCCATTACTGAGCCGTGTCTGATGTGAGAGAGTCACCAGTCTTTGTGATTCCATTACTGAGGCGTGTCTGATGTGAGAGAGTCACCAGTCTTTGTGATTCCATTACTGAGCCGTGTCTGATGTGAGAGAGTCACCAGTCTTTGTGATTCCATTACTGAGGCGTGTCTGATGTGAGAGAGTCACCTGTCTTTGTGATTCCATTACTGAGCCGTGTCTGATGTGAGAGAGTCACCAGTCTTTGTGATTCCATTACTGAGCAGTGTTTGATGTGAGAGAGTCACCAGTCTCTGTGATTCCATTACTGAGGCGTGTCTGATGTGAGAGAGTCACCAGTCTTTGTGATTCCATTACTGAGCAGTGTTTGATGTGAGAGAGTCACCAGTCTTTGTGATTCCATTACTGAGGCGTGTCTGATGTGAGAGAGTCACCAGTCTTTGTGATTCCATTACTGAGCAGTGTTTGATGTGAGAGAGTCACCAGTCTTTGTGATTCCATTACTGAGGCGTGTCTGATGTGAGAGAGTCACCAGTCTTTGTGATTCCATTACTGAGCAGTGTTTGATGTGAGAGAGTCACCAGTCTTTGTGATTCCATTACTGAGGCGTGTCTGATGTGAGAGAGTCACCAGTCTTTGTGATTCCATTACTGAGGCGTGTCTGATGTGAGAGAGTCACCAGTCTTTGTGATTCCATTACTGAGGCGTGTCTGATGTGAGAGAGTCACCAGTCTTTGTGATTCCATTACTGAGCAGTGTTTGATGTGAGAGAGTCACCAGTCTTTGTGATTCCATTACTGAGCAGTGTTTGATGTGAGAGAGTCACCAGTCTTTGTGATTCCATTACTGAGGCGTGTCTGATGTGAGAGAGTCACCAGTCTTTGTGATTCCATTACTGAGCAGTGTTTGATGTGAGAGAGTCACCAGTCTTTGTGATTCCATTACTGAGGCGTGTCTGATGTGAGAGAGTCACCAGTCTTTGTGATTCCATTACTGAGCAGTGTTTGATGTGAGAGAGTCACCAGTCTTTGTGATTCCATTACTGAGGCGTGTCTGATGTGAGAGAGTCACCAGTCTTTGTGATTCCATTACTGAGGCGTGTCTGATGTGAGAGAGTCACCAGTCTTTGTGATTCCATTACTGAGGCGTGTCTGATGTGAGAGAGTCACCAGTCTTTGTGATTCCATTACTGAGCGTGTCTGATGTGAGAGAGTCACCAGTCTTTGTGATTCCATTACTGAGCAGTGTTTGATGTGAGAGAGTCACCAGTCTTTGTGATTCCATTACTGAGGCGTGTCTGATGTGAGAGAGTCACCAGTCTTTGTGATTCCATTACTGAGGCGTGTCTGATGTGAGAGAGTCACCAGTCTTTGTGATTCCATTACTGAGGCGTGTCTGATGTGAGAGAGTCACCAGTCTTTGTGATTCCATTACTGAGCAGTGTTTGATGTGAGAGAGTCACCAGTCTTTGTGATTCCATTACTGAGCAGTGTCTGATGTGAGAGAGTCACCAGTCTTTGTGATTCCATTACTGAGGCGTGTCTGATGTGAGAGAGTCACCAGTCTTTGTGATTCCATTACTGAGCAGTGTCTGATGTGAGAGAGTCACCAGTCTTTGTGATTCCATTACTGAGCCGTGTCTGATGTGAGAGAGTCACCAGTCTTTGTGATTCCATTACTGAGCAGTGTTTGATGTGAGAGAGTCACCAGTCTTTGTGATTCCATTACTGAGCCATGTCTGATGTGAGAGGAAACAAAATGCATGTACCTCTTGTTATTTTTTACACAGGCCAAGATAGAAATGGACCGATTAATCGCCTCTGTGGGTCAAAAGATCCCCGTCCATGAAGGCATTAAAGTTGATTCCAGGTATGTTCTGTTTTATGTACACTTTTATACATGTAGATCAGGTAGGACATTAACACATTCTCACAGGTTTTCTAAACTGAAATACGCCATAAATAAATTTTCAAATATATATTTTTTGTTCTTTTAAAGGGACTGATTCACGATTTTACCTTAAATTTTGTTTTTCACTTTTAATGATCAAAATCTACTGTATAATGTGTTTGAAAGAGTTCACATAAAAATTAAGGTTATACATCATCACAGAAGCTCATTTTAGAGAGTTTATTATTTGTTTTGTAAACAAAGATTGCAATATGTTATTGTTTACGGAATTTTCAAAAGAAATGGATATCGATCTAAGCATTATTATATCTTTCATTTTTCAAGCATTTTTTGGGTGAAATGTGTCATCTAAAAGTTAAAATTTGTGACTATGCAAAATTAAGATGCATTATATTACAAAATCAATATTTCACTTGTTTGTTTGTTTACATAAAAAGACTCGAGTCTTTGTTTACATAACACATATTTAAGGCTAAAATATTGCTTTCATTCATGCATTCAGAAGGTCAAAATTTTGGCTGTCAACATTAAATGAGTTATATTTCTAATGTTTAACATCAAAAAATGAAAAATATTTTTATCAAAAATCGTGAACCAGTCCCTTTAACCATTAACGCCTATTAGGTTACTCCAGTGTATTAAGGTGGCTCTATACTCGCACTATTATGTGTTTAAAGTAGAAAAACTTTTTCTAATTTAGATTAACAATCAAGAAAGTGTATATGTTGCCACCTTTTAGGCTTTTTTGACTGCTGATTTCAAGTGGCCGCTAACACAAGTTTGACTGTATATATATATATATATATAGAGAGAGAGAGAGAGAGAGAGAGAATGAGTTTGAGTCCCAGTGTGTGACTGCCGACTCTGCACTGGAATTCTTTTCAGAATAAACTGTAATTGTATGATTTATTCATCCTTCAGAACAAAAACTTCCATTCTACAACGACGAGACTTTAATCAGTTGTTACAGAGTGCAGGTGGGAATCTGCAGAATCTGAAGCAGGAGCTGACGGACTTCAACACATTTACTGTAGCTGTGGCCGACAAGGACATCAGACCACAGTACTATAGGTAGGTCATCAGACCACAGTACTATAGGTAGGTCATCAGACCACAGTACTATAGGTAGGTCATTACCACAGTACTATAGTACCACAGTAGGTCATCAGACCACGGTACTATAGGTAGGTCATTACCACAGTACTATAGTACCACAGTAGGTCATCAGACCACGGTACTATAGGAAGGACATTACCACATTACTATAGGTACGTCATCAGACCACAGTACTATTGGTAGGACATTACCACAATACTATAGGTATGTCATCACCACAGTACTATATGACAAAATCAGCAAATGAATAGAGATAATAGATTGTCTGTATTCGTTAGCTGATTTTGTCATTTTTGCTTTTACATAAGTGTTACCTTTAGAACCTTGCTTCGCTGATTTAAAAAGGAATTATTACAGAGGATGTTTACTCTTCCTAGGCACCTGATCCCACTTCTGGTATATCCAGTGGACCATGTTTACTCTTCTTAGGCACCTGTTCCAACTTCTGGTACATCCAGTGGTCCATGTTTACTCTTCCTAGGCACCTGATCCCACCTCTGGTATATCCAGTGGACTATGTTTACTATTCCTAGGCACCTGATCCCACCTCTGGTATACCCAGTGGTCCATGTTTACTCTTCCTAGGCACCTGATCCCACCTCTGGTATATCCAGTGGACCATGTTTACTCAACTCTTGATTTATATTCCTGATCTAGGCGTTACGAGATTGATCACTGTTCGTTATCTTCACCTTTCATTACAGCATATTAAGAATTGCAAGTGTGGCAGACATGTATCATCTATGCACAGTCTATGCGAAAGTGTTTTGGACCACACAGGATATTCGGTCCTGTGTAATCAATAAACACACCGGACCGAACCAAATTTTGTCAGACCGAAAAACCTAATGTAAAAAAGTGAAACACTTGGAAATGCAAAACCAAGGAAATCTTATTTATTATACTAGTAATACTATACCAGGGATCCCTCCTGCATGATACTTTAGACGGTCCATGCGGTTTTAATCACATTCATTTACGTATTTGGATTTGTGTGATATTTTTTTACTTAAACCAAACATTTAAATGACTCCGCGGCAAAATAGTAAAGCACAAAACCGAACACTGAGATATTGGACATTCCGGTCCGGTATAAAAATTGCCGCATCGGACCTGAGGCACTGCACATCGGTCAGGTCCGACGGTCCGATATCTTTCGCATAGACTGTATGCATATTGTCACCTCTAATCATTCGTTATTCAGTTGAAATATATGTGCAGTTTAATTTTCATATGACAGCCATACATTTTCCCATTTCTGTGTGTTCCAGATCACTTGATTCTGTACATACATTTTCCCGGTTCTGTGTGTTCCTAATCACTTGATTCTGTGTGTTTAAAAACTTCCATGCTTTATTTGTAGGAATCCATACGATATACCTCGAAAAAACCTAATAGACCAAATAGCCAGGATGAGATCAAATTTTTTGCAAAAATCCTACCACAGGACGAAACTTGTGGATGATGGTATGAATGTTGTCACCATTCAAAGTTTATAATGGAGTATTTTGAAAACTGTAGGAAATGGCAGTGTTTCTGTCAAAGCATTTTCAAACTCTACATATTTCTGTGAGCTCTCATTTGAAGGTATAATTATGCATCTGATTATAAGATGACACTTGGATTGTTCTTGCTGAAAGAAGAAAAAATGATTTTCGTGAGTCGGGTACCAGATGTAGAGAATCGAATATAACATTTCATTCACCACTAGACATAAATTTCTAACAAAAAATTGGTACCGGATGTAGAAAATTATGTGTAAAGTTGCTGAACAGGATGTAGAAAATTATGTGTAAAGTTGCTCATCACCAATGGATATAAATTTGTTGGTGGATGAATCAATGCCTGATGTAGAAACTTGTTCTAATCACCAATGGATGTGAATTTCTTTGTTCATAGATCAGGCACACAGTATTCCTGTTCAACAGATGGGTAATTACCAAGACTACCTGAAGAAACAGCCAGCCCCGCTACGGGAGCTGGAGACCTCGCCTACAAGGCTTCACACCTTCGGAAATCCATTCAAAGTTAAGGCAAGTGCAACAGTTACAAATAGGAAGAGTCTAGGGTAACACTGTACACACCTTGTAACCTCCCTACGTAACTTGTACCATCACACACACACCTTGTAACCTCCCTACGTAACTTGTACCATCACACACACACACACCTTGTAACCTCTCTGCGTAACTTGTACCATCACACACAGACACACCTTGTAAACTCCCTACGTAACTTGTACCATCACACACACACACACACCTTGTAACCTCACCACTTAACTTGTACCATCACACACACACACACACCTTGTAACCTCCCTACGTAACTTGTACAATCACACACACACACACACCTTGTAACCTCCCTACATAACTTGTACCATCACACACACACACACCTTGTAACCTCCCTACGTAACTTGTACCATCACACACACACACACACCTTGTAACCTCCCTACATAACTTGTACCATCACACACACACACACACCTTGTAACCTCCCTACGTAACTTGTACCATCACACACACACCTTGTAACCTCCCTACGTAACTTGTACCATCACACACTCACACACCTTGTAACCTCACCACTTAACTTGTACCATCACACACAGACACACCTTGTAACCTCCCTACGTAACTTGTACCATCACACACACACACACCTTGTAACCTCACCACTTAACTTGTACCATCACACACACACACACCTTGTAACCTCCCTACGTAACTTGTACCATCACACACACACACACCTTGTAACCTCACCACTTGTACCATCACACACAAGCACACACTCACACTTTGTTACATCACACACATACACACACACCTTGTAATATCCACACACACATTGCTTGTATCACACATCATTTGCATTATGTATCTATGTTAATTTTGTTTCTTCAGATGAATATGGTTGATGAGGCAGATGACCCCACAATAGACAAACCGTCCAAACGTCGAAGTTTAGAAACTCCTCCCCCTGGTCCCAAAAGGCGTAAAGTTGGTCAGTATCAATAGAACGAAATCAGATTATGGAATTCTATAGAACATGCTCAAGTGGGACTCTATAGAACAGGCTCAGGTTATGGGATTCTATAGAATGGGTTCAGGTTATGGGATTATAGAACAGATTCAGGTTATGGGATTCAGTGGAACATGTTCTGGTTATGGGATTCGGTAGAACATGTTCAGATTATGGGATTCAGTAGACAGGGTTTAGATTATGGGATTTGGTAGAACATGTTCAGATTATGGGATATGGTAGAACGGGTTTTATTATTGGGTTCAGTAGAACATGTTCAGATTATGGGATTCAATAGAACATGTTTAGATTATGGGATTATTCTAAAATACGATATCTTCTCTATGATTTCAACATGTGACAGTACAAATGTCATGTAGAACTTGCAATATAAATTTGTATATTCCTTTTATGCAGGACCCATCCCAAAGGATTATGTGTTCAGTAGGACCCCCACACCCTCCCCGCCCTCGTCTCCGGTGCCTGACCAGATGATGGAGGCAGAATTTAATGTGGACCCTGAACCTCCAGGTTTGTTTACTATAAAGACCTCCACTCACAAAGTCAAAGTTAGATTTATTTGGTATACAATGTCAAATATATAATACAATTTTTACAGTCGTTTATAACATTAAACAAACTTTTATATACAGTATAATTTGTCCAAACCGGCCTCTGAGTACTCCGGCGCTCTGTCAATTCCGGCCATAAAATATAGTCCCTAACATTTCTTTAACAAATCCTTTATTAATAATTCCCTGTACTCCGGATACTGCGTATTCTGTATATCGGCCGGCTCACACAGTCCCAACTGCTATCAATTAACTTTAATTATCCTGTGTAAACCGGCCCCTCGATGATACACCACCCTAAAGGTTGTGGTCAATTGTATTCGGTGTACACAAGGTCCCAACTGCTCGTAATTAGCTCTAATTATCGCATTTAAACCAGCCACCCCACGATGACCAACCTGTCGGTATTCGGTCGATCACACGCGGTGTACACAAAAGGTGTCTCAAGAGAAGCCACAGGTAAGTAAAAGAGTGCAACTGGCGATGAGTCGCGATCAGTTTAAAATAAAACCCGATTTTTATGGGGTGCACTTTTCAATTATGACAGCACCACGCTCGAGGTAATGGCGCCCTCCCCCTAACAACAGAGACGAGAACTGACATTAAAAGACAAAATTCAATTAATCGATGGATTCGATACATTCTTGGAATGAAGCAAAATCGGCAACAATTCCGTTATGTTTTTTAAAAGTAGGGTTTCCCCTCGTGGACTTCTCGGAGCTCTACGGCAAGTCAGACAGTGATGATATGCAGTTAGTTAGCATAACTCGCAATGTCCGGTCGATCACTCGGCATTGTAT
Source organism: Ostrea edulis (assembly GCF_947568905.1). NCBI lineage: Eukaryota > Metazoa > Mollusca > Bivalvia > Ostreida > Ostreidae > Ostrea > Ostrea edulis. Next base: position 35,745,632 of record NC_079172.1, on the reverse strand, counting down.
TAGTTTCCGTTTCACAAATTGAGACAGTTGAAAGCGATACATTTACAATGAAAGCTGGGAAAGACAAATTTTAAACGAACACAACACAAACTTGACGAACGTACATAATGTAGCACTTGATAACGGCGATGATGTAGACGAAATCGACAATTTACCAACAGAAAATTGCGCGAATAATTCCCAGATTTTAAACTGTTTAATAAAAATTGAAACTTTTTCAAATGAACACGTCAATAAAACACTGATATTTATATTTTACATTTTGAATTCTTTTGTGATATATTAAAACGTTAGCAATCATTACACACGTATGCATAGATAGTGAATACAAGGGAAGCAACTCTCATTCTTGTCAACATTCTGCACTCCGGACTCTGTGCAAACCGGCCAATTTCTTTGGAACCACACATATCCAGTTTAGACAGATTATACTGTACATGTAATTAACACCATCAATAAAATAACAATTTAAAATATCAGAGAACATAAATATTTTTAAACTGTTTGAATAAAAAGTATGACATTGTTTTAGCAGGATAACCCATGAAAGCCCTAAGGCTTATTTTCGGTGGGTCCCACTGATAGTGTGTATTATAGATATAATTGAGGCTTATTTCCCACAGACTGTGTGTAGTATTGATATGACTAGAAACCTCTAATTATACATGTACATGTATGAGAATTTTGTTGCAAAATATATAGTTATGGACCAATTTACAGTAATTTACACTTATAATGAACATACTTATAATAAATTTACACATACTGCAAAGTGATACTTATTCCTCAATGAGAGGAAAATAACAAAAACATTTACTGGGCATAACTAAGTTTGGCTATAATGACCTGTTTTTTGCTGGCACTGGAGGTTTGTTATAACCATGTTTTACTGTATAATGAAGTTTGGTTATAATGAACTATTTTTGACTGACCCTGGAGGTTCACTATAACTATGTTTTACTGTATAATGAAGTTTGGTTATAATGACCTGTTTTTCGCTGGCTCTGGAGGTTTGCTATAACCATGTTTTACTGTACTAGTATCAGAAGAAGTCTCAGTGTCCTTTAATCATAAAAGTCCTAGGGTTTCTCAAGGTTAGAAAATGCTAGGTATCTAAATTGTGCCATTTTTAATAAAATCACACGTGTACCGTAGCGAGGGCATCAGTAGTGTTTGTACTAAATCACCCTTAAACTGAGACATGGTGGCATTAGTATAAATTGTTTACATTAAATGATGCACACACAAGGGACTGATAGAATAACGAAGTAAGCTTTGAATACTAAGCCATAGAGGCGACCCGTAAACTGCCGGTAAATCTGCAAGTCCTCCCCTGGCTGTACTGTTCTTTCATACTCTACAGATAACGAAGTCGAGGAAAACAACGTCTCGGAGCAGGAGGATGAGGATCAGCCATTGATAATCGCTGAACCGGAACAAGACGATTCGCGGAAAAATCATATCAAGGAAAACAATGTCCCGGGGAGCCAAATGGAAGAGCAGCTGTTGTATAATTCTGTGAATTCACGACAGAGGGGTGTTCATAACAGTAAAAAGGACTCTCTGATATGGACTCACAATACCCGCTTAAAACATTCGGTGTTCAAGGAGCTCAAAAAACCTGGCAGAAGTAAGTCCTCGGAAACTTTTCTTCATAGATTTTGGAACTTACAATAAATGTATTGTCCCGTTGCAGCAAAATTTCACTTGCAAGAGACCTGCATGTATTAAGATGTCCGTGCTTGCATTTGTTCATTCATTTCACCACAACTTTTTGGACGCCATGAAAAGATCAATTTGATTAAAACCAGGTCTCGAGACCATAAACTGAGAATAAACTTATGTCAAAATTTTGATTACTTATACCTTAAGATCTATATAGCGCAGATGTTTAAAAAGAAATGCTGGTTTATAAAGAAATTAAATACAAACATTTACTGAAAATTGTATTTGTGAAAATCATTTCAAAAGTTAGTTGGATTCAAAATTTAGAGTTTTTTCTTGCTTGTTATTTTAAATGAATTTCTTGTCTGTAGTGCATTTTATGTAAAGTCCTTTATTTCTTTTAGATTACGATACTTTATTTCCACCAGCTGAATTAATTTTATGCTATGTTTTCAATGTCTTTCAGATTATGATACCTTGTTCCACCAGCTGAATTCAATTCAGGGAAATGTACAACTCAAGTGTGCTTTTGTCAAAGACGTCATACGCGAAGCTGAACGCTTCAAGAAAAAGGTGCTAATACAAATGTTGGAACAGTTTCAGACTTCAATGATACAAGTGGAGGGCAGGAAACGCAACAGCCTCACCATGGAAACCAGATGATATTAAGTCAAGTGCACGAAACACTCTAAAGCAATTGTGACATATTCTTCCAAGGACAGTGAAACGAAAGTGGGGGAGGGGGTGATTAAATTGCTGTATGATGTGAGTGTAATGAGAGGTTTGAATGAAAAGATGTTAGAGATTTTTAATTTGGGAATCCCTCTGTGTTCATGTCCTGTGAAATGTCGACAGCTTGGATCTGTGATAATCATATTTATACCAGTATGTCCAGTCAATCAAGACTTTTATATCAACTCTCTATGGACTGTTTATTCTCTATGTTTTATCAATAAAATGAATTCAATAAGCTTTTCGACACTGTTTCTGAAATCTTTGGTTTTGTGCAAGAATCTCATCGTGAAAACCTATGAAAGTTTTTTATTACAAAGTGTATCTGTAAAAATCTAGACTTTCTGTTCTGTATTAGATCAGTACTTGGCAAATGAATCCCAGCCAAGTTGTGAATGCCATTTTTAATTTGTTTTAAAAAATGAATTTGCAGAAGAATAAGAAAAAATAATGAAATGACTTGTTTTTAAAGAATGTATTCCACAAGAATATAAGGAATGAAACAAAAACAACAGAATAAGATTTTATTAGCCCAGTTTGTTAATTTTTGGTTCATTGGCTGAATAAAAGTGGAGAATTCCTGTAACATTAGATGTGTTACATTTTGTCAATCAGAAAATGAAAGAGTTGAAAACGTAAAAGTCTTGCCTTGTGCTACATTTAGACATACGTCATCATTCATAGTTTTTCTACAGTTATACATTGTGTTTACATGATTTTTTTTAAATTGTTTTATTGTTCATTTTATTTAATGATTATTTTTGGAAAACAATAAAATGTTTGAAAAACTATTGACGTTTTTCTTTTTATCGGCGTCTAGTAATTTTATTCTATTCCCAATAGGTGCTCCTCATTTAGTTTTGTAAATCTATATAGGATCGTTCCAATTTAGGGGTAGACTGATGTATAAAAGTAAAATGTGTACCTCGTATGATCAGTCACGAACACAAGTCTGCGGTAACATTCGCAGCCCCTTGGGTCTCTGGCAAGCTTGCCATTTTTCGCTTGCCGGAAAGGCCCGCGCCCGAAAATGCGATGTCAAGTATTTAATGGTTACCATACTAACAACCACTGCACAGATCAGTGGATATATTTATTAGGTCACCTGAATCATTTAAGTGACCTATTGCTATCTGTTTTTGTCCGTCATCGTGCTGCGTTAACATTTGAACATTTTCAGCTTCTTCTCTGAAACCCCTGAACCAATTTCAACCAATTTTGGCATATAGCATCTGTGGGTGGAGGGGAACAAAAATTGTGAAATTCGTGGTCCCTGCCCCCCTGGGGCCTGAGGGGTGGGGCAAAAACCATAAAAATGAGTGTAATTTTAAAAAATCTTCTTTACTCCTGGACATCAAGAAGCCAAACTGTGGGCATAATTATAATGAGCGTTGAGCCCTCTACCAAAATTGTGAAATTCATGGCCCCTGGGGCAGGGGTTCTTGTGTTAGGGTGGGGCTCTATTGGTCATATAGTGAAAATGTAGAAATTCTTTGAAAATCTTCTTATATTGGTTTTATCTAAGGAGTAAATAACCCTTTTCTTTATGATGTCTCGGACCTAGGTTTTTTAAAAAGGATTATTGATTGAACATAAAAATGACACATGTACTTCATGACCACATAGCTATTCAATGTTTCTTCCATCCAAAAGTAAAATTCTTATATTTAAACACAAACCTAATTCAAACATTGGAAGGTTGTTACATGATACTCAGGTGACCTATAAGGCCCCTGGGCCTCTTGTTTTGTTTGTTGTCGCACGTCCTGGGATATCCGAGAATGCTTTGTTTAAGGTAGCTCACTGCACTATTTAGCTTATACTCTGTATGGCACCACGTCACAAGATGGTGAAAATGGTTTGTTAAATTATTTGTATGGATTGATTTCTTTGTATATCATCGTAGCTCGTTGGTTAAAACATTGGGCTGGTGAACCGCAGATCTCGAGTTCAAATCCCTCAGAGTGTGTTGAAATAATTTTTTTGAAATCATGCTTTTATCCAGATTTATAAATGTTTTGGCATACAGTGTATATACTTACTGTATATCATCATATCTTTTGTAATTACTGATTTGAGAATCTATTTCTGGGTGTAGTGAGCCACCTTAATGGAGACGTCACTGATGTATGTGCATTCCCGTAATCCTGATACTTTGGGATCTTGATTAGTAACCTTGCACTATTAAGGATGTTCTCTACGTCGTCATAATGGCTGACTTCCTTCTAAAACATAAATGAAAATATATATATTAGCAATATTTGTCTATTCATTTAAAAGGTTATCGTCTAGCTGAGTAGCTCGGTAGGTAAGCATGTCGAAATAAAAGATGAAAAAACAAAAACAGCACGTCGACTGCTGAAATGTAGATCGCGGGTAGGAGTTTTGAATTTTTTTCCAAATTGCTTTCGACTAAAACTGCGTTTTTTGACTAAATAAAGTAAATATTGAAATTTCCAATATCAAAATATTGTACATATCCCCCACTTTTCATCCATATTAAATTTCTCTGGTGTAGCATACCTCCTAAAAGTACGAGGTAACGATTAATAACCCTTGACTTGTGAAGATGCCGGAGGAGAACGTCTGATTGAAATTTTCTAGACTAGCAAAAAATAGAGACCTAAATTTTTGGAGAAGGGAGGATGGATAATAGTGTCTTCATCAATTTATATAATGCTGCCAAAAATAATTTCCCCAAGCTTCAATTTAGGGGGGGGGGGGGGGGGGGGGCACAACGCGTCGCATTCTCATTCACTGTATAAAAAGGGAGGGGGCAGGCAGTTCACATTGTCAAAATAGGGGGAGCCAACAACTCTGGTTATCATTAAAAACTAAGTACTATTATGCATTGTATAATAGTACTTAGTTTTTAATGATTTAGATTATAAATTTCGAGTTAAGGCCAATGCAACTCCCCCCCCCCCCCCCCCCCCCCCCCCCGAATTTTTTTTATTTTGCGAAACTTGAGATTTCCGGAAAATTTTCATGTCCAACTACATTTCCGGTATAGCAACGTGAAAAGCCACATGAAGAGAAATCTATATGGTTTTCTTAATTTCTCGTGCTCTTACAGGCATAAATCTTGAAGAAGTTGGGTGAGCTTAAACTAGAATTTGTCTGTGAAAATAGCATAGGTTGATACATGTATCCATCTAGCATTAAATGATGCACTTCTGCTGAAAAAAAAAGTGGTGGTCTTTAATATTTTTCTCAAAAAATAAATATTAAAAAATAAATCCTCCCACCACTTTTTCGTGACCCTATTAAAGTAGTAGTAATTGTATTGTGTGCTACTATTTCTTTTTAAGAGTTTTTTGAAACCACTCAGAATGTGACCCCTTCCTCCAACTCACCACTTAAGGGAGAGAGGAACGGTCATCAATGACGAGGGCCGAGCTGGGCGGTGAAGCCCAGCAGCCCTCGCCCGCTTCACGCTCAGAAGAGGCCACTCTGACTCATCGTCGTGGTTTCTGGTCCACACAGTTTTACCTGGTGTCCCGGCGATACATACTATAGAAATGATCCCTAAGAGTATGATCTTAATTAATAACTGTTCTATTAATGTTTAAATAGGATACTTGTTATTAACTGATTAAAACTTGTGAATATTTTCATTCAAGAGAAATGAGTCTTGTAATTTTCTTTTATTTACCAATAAATTCAAAATATTATGATTTTAAAATATTATTAATATGTGTTTTCTAATTATTGTTTAATCGAATTTTTATCATCTTGTATATTAGATATAGATTTTCAATTTTAACTGTGTACAGACGTTCAATACATACACATCTACATGCGGTTAACTTTAAAGAAAGATAACCCACATGTGTCGAGAGAGTGGAGAGATAATCCATTACACATGTTTTCACAGCACTGTTTGGGTTATCGTCCTTTGTGACCATTTGCTGGTCAGTGCATATTAGAGAAAGTAAAAATAAAAAACGTTAATACCTTTATAGTATATTTTATCTTATTTTACGGATACATTGGTCCTGTGAAATTAGTCTTTTACTTTGAGAACTGTGTGTGTAATACTGTGTTTTATATATATATAATAATAGTTTGCCTCCACCCTCTCCAAAGTAGCATGCGTATAAATCAGTTTAAAATACTTTTGTTAAGATCGAGTTTATCATGTTGAAACTGCTGTAAAAATTTACCGTGTGAGAAATCCACCTCACATATTAATTGTAAATATATCCTTGTTCACAAAAAAGTACAAAGTTTGCAGTACTATCTGAGTTGGGAAGGTTTCAATGAAAAGTACAAAGTTTGCAGTACTATCTGAGTTGGGAAGGTTTCAATGAAAAGTACAAAGTTTGCAGTACTATCTGAGTTGGGAAGGTTTCAATGATGCATATGAATGTAGAAAAAAAAAAATGTTGACACAAAAGAATTCATGGTTTGCAATTATACATAAATTACGTGTCATATTTTTCGTTTTTAGGGAATTTATTGTACAGAGGGACGTGGCAGTCGAGTCGCGCAGGTATAATAGTTAGAAATTATCACAGAAGATCAGTGTGCAAAATAAGACTTTCTTCTCACGGGTTCAAAATCGAAATGGGTAGGTTTACCAATACCCCCAGAAGGGACCGAATAGGCACTAAATGCAAATTTAATACTATTTAAAAAGAACTGCATTTTTTTATAACATGTGAAAAATATGATAACGAAAGAAAAGAAATATTTCAATTTATTGAAAAAATATCCAAATTTTTCTGCTTAGATAATGAACAAAATCTATTTTGGCTACTCAACTCAGAAGAGAAAGAAATTCTGATCTCGTAAGCCGTTTTTAAAATATCAAATAACATGATATAGAAATATATTTATGTATGATGTATTGTCATCTATAGAACTATATTCGCAGAAATTCCTTCGATAAAGTTGGTTTATACCCCATGAATCGGTCTCGAAGCAGGTAGCCCCCTGTTTACATGATTTGTTGCACACCTACATATATTAGCATCTCTCAAGTGGCTCTAGAGCTTACAGGAGGTTGAAACTGACCATTCAGCTCCGGGGCCATAAAACTTAGCTAGCTCACTTTTGAGATTATAAAAAAAATCTCACTTTTTAAACTCAACTTAGACCGTCTCACTTTTGGTGTGCCATAAAGCTAGTTTTAGCTCATTTAGCATTTTCTAACTTGAGACAGATACTGAGACCAAAACCATGGAAACTGGGCAGGAAATGAGTTGAATTATGGGATGTTTTGTTTACATTTTATTTTTTGCAATGCCAAGCCCACTAAATATTGCGTAATGCATGGAATATTTTAAAAATCCAGTAGGCCAGATTTTACGTTTTTTACCTAAAAATTATGTGGTTTCATCTTTCATCTGATCTGTTTTAAACGCTATGGCTGAAAACGATATCACCTATCGTCGTAAACGCAACAAAAGTTACACATTACTTTGTTTGTCATAAAATTGATGACATAATATTGTTTTATCTTCAAAGTTTTCCAAAACAGGAAAACAATCAATTCATGAAAAAAAATATTGTAAGGAAATAAATACCACAATAAGAAATTATCTTATAGAAAATATATGTCCCAAAACCAAAGTCAGATTGATATTATTGATTTTCATATGTGTTATCATACGATTATTCCCCCCCCCCCCCCCCCCCCCCCCCCCCCCCCCCCCCCCATATCGCGCTGTGTTCTAATAGAAATTCAAGAGTTAATAAGAACGACTTATGAGGAAATAATATATTTCAGATAAATTATTGGTTCTGTATAAAAATAATTTCTTTTTAGAAGTGTGTGGGGGGGGGGGGGTATGTACATAATATCTACTAGTATACAAGCTATCCACACTTCCGGTGCCTATGCCGCTCTTCCATTTCACTTGCCAATGTCACGCGCTGTGAGATTTTGTTCCGCGGGTTAATTATGAGTACAATGAGTACAACCCCGAGTTGGCATGCACCGAGGTGGGTATCCATGTAAAGTAAATTCTCCGCAGGCGCGTAGCCAGAAAGAAAATGAAGTGTACGCAAATTATGGCGAGGGGTCTGAGGGCCGCCTTGAGGCCCCCAGTGGGTTTAAGGCAAAGTCCTGATCAATGATAACTCAGGGGGCGAAGCCCCCGGAAGCTCCTGGATTATTCCATTGAAATCGGGGTTTCTTGTAAATTTCCAATATAAAATTTTTTTACAAAATTATTTTCCAAAGTGTTTTATGCCAACCGTGTGTACAAGGACTGACTTTACATTCATTCTACGAATTTTTAAAAGTTGTTTTCGACTGATACATATGGTAAATGTTACTGATAACAAAGAATATCCTAAACCGTCTACTACATGTGCATATATATATGATGAACATTAAAGTGATATTCGACATTTGAAATTCAAAAAGGATTTTAAATTTCATTGAATGGACATCATAAACTGGCACTATATAATGCAGTTATTTTAGGCAAAGCTATTTTAACGACAAAGATCTCTCTCTCTCTCTCTCTCTCTCTCTCTCTCTCCCCTCTCTCTCTCTCTGAGTTATCGTTCCTTACACTCACTTACACCTCTGTCAACGTCTCAAGGGTTTTACAAGATTTTTGTAAAATGGCACGTATGCTCAAATAATGTATGGTTTTCACTTCCGTTACAAAAATATACGTAAATAAATAAATATTGAGCAGATATCAAGTCTTTTTGTGACACAAGAAGCATTGATTTGGGTTGACATGTGGATATTGGGTTGTTCTATTGCACCAGGCCTATACATAGGTACATGAAGAATATATAGTAATGGGAAAAAATCTACAAAATTAATAGTTGCTTGTCCTATATTTTCCCGATATTTTATAAAATAGTTCTTAGTTTTTTTTTAGCCGTAAAAAAACAAAACAAAATGGATTTACATGTGGAATAACATTGCTTATTTTGAGACGTTAACATAGGTGTAAGTGAGAGCAAGGGACGACAACTCTGGGTAAAGATTGACAATTCTAGGAACAATATTTAGCACACACAATACCCTAGTGCATAAATGGTAATCATATTATAACTTGAAGACTTTCCATTTAGTGATACATGTACACCAGTAGTAAAGTTTATTGAAAAATGGGGAAAAAACTTAAAAATCAATAGGACTAATAGTAAAATTTGGACACAATTCCGCATCCCTTTGTTAGTTCATAGCATATGATGATAAAAGTAAATGACGTAGCCTATATATACCAAAAACAATTTAATTTACCAATATCCCCCCCCCCTCCCCAAGAAATCAAAAGAGATCTTAGTTAACAATTAAAATGAGTCTTTAAGTGTTAAGAACTGCTCTCTGTAGGAATTTCCCTGCATTACTTAATTCATTGAAATTTTCTGTAGACAATAATTGTAGAAGTTTATACATACTTAGCCTATACCCATGATACCAGTTATAATTTTTAATATGTAAGTTCCTATACACATCATAACGTGAGCATTTCAAAATAAAAGTGATACTTTAATCCTCTTTAATCATATTCATTATCTAATCTAGTTTCGAATAGAAATATGTTAAGATCCAGAAACTGAGAATATTCTTAAGTCTAAATTTCAAATCCCGCTAACTATTGAAATAATTTTCATAAACAAATAAGATTTTTAATGTTTGTATTTGATTTTTTTTTTTTAATAAACCTGCATATTTTTTTTAAACATCTATGCTGTAAATCTTAAGGTGTAACTAATCAAAATATTCTCAGTTTATGGTCTTAGGGTCAGGACGCTTGTCTCACAGAATTACACATACAAAGATTTGCTAAGTATCGAATTAATGCAAAACGGAATAAAATTGATTGATTGTATAATTAACGTCGCTTTCGAGAATTTTTCACTCATATCGAGACGTCACCATTGCCGGTGAAGGGCTGCAAATTTAGGCCTATGCTCGGCGATTACGGCCATTGAGCAGGGAGGGATCTTTATCGTGCCACACTTGCTGTGACACGTAACCTCGGTTTTATATGCGGTCTCATTAGTGATCAAGACTACGGTCTCGTCCGAAGGACCCGCTGTTTGGTGTTACACACGAGAGAAGCGAGGTCAAACAGGGTACCAGTTTACCGAAGGACCGCCCCATTTAGTCGCCTCTTACGACAAGGAAGGGGTACTGAGGATTGATTCTAAACCGGATCAATCAGACAATCACACGATAGATAGGCTCTCCTTACAGTGAAAAATAACTCCATCAATCATTTCAACACAGTCCTAGAAATCTGAAAGTTTTTCAAATAATTGAAAATAACGTTCCTATCTTAAAAGTCGACCAAGACATACACATACATGCACTCTGAGTACTTAGATCAAACGTTTTATGGCCCCAGAGCCCGATCCTATTTTACCAGTAACATCAAATGGAATAAATCAAGATGTACCACGTGTTTACCGTGAAATTATCAATGAAATGAGTTAGTTTACGCCTTACTTACCTGCGTCGGATACGGTGAGAACCAAATGCAGAAGATGCTTTTTTAAAAAAAAAAAAAAAAAAAAAACAACTTAATACTAGTGAACTCGTGTAAGTACATTAGAGATTGCACCAAAAATACTAACCCGAATTTTACCGTGTTCCCGATTCTACTGACACAACAGGGACCTTAATTTCTTCACTAAGGCCCAGAACAGTTATCGGACCCACAAACTTTGAGGAAACAACCCGTGAGGGTGCAAAAGTTTTATTCCCATGAATTCCTCAGAATTGATATTTCGGTACGCGACCTTCTTGTTTGATCAGTTAACTGCAATATATAGGTCATTTGATATTTTAAGACAATTTTCTCGGACCTGATTGCAGTATAATAGAACAAAGGAAACACTCCTGTGCAGATAAGAGAAAACTAATGCAATAGATTGTCCGATCTTACTTCAGAGATCCTCATTATTCACAAGATGGCGCTACGTCTCCTAGTGTATCTGCTAATCTTAACATGCTTCACCAAAGTAAAGGGGGACAAGATGGAGGAACCGGAAATTGCTGGAATGGTCCTCAAATTATCTAAAACCGTGGAAAAACTGGAATCCATTGTAGAGAAACTACAGAGGGACAATGGGGACTTAAAGGGCGCCCTCGCAGATCTGTCCACCAGACTGGAAGCTGAGACACATCAAAGAAAGCTAATCGAACACCGCCTTCTTGAATGTGAAGGACGTCTGGATTCAGTGGAACGACATGCTGTTTTTGATAAGTTTCCGACAGGACAGGGAAATAAAAGTAGTTCTCATGATTTAATTTTTCGAAAAAGAAATACTCCAAAGAATGTACAGAGGCGCAGACGACAGGGTAATACACATTTTGTTAGTATAACCATATACATGTATACATGTAGTATCAATTGAAATGTTAAAATATGCGTTACTGATTTCACCACTTGTATACGAAATTTGTAGGAATTCGCTCCACCAATGGCACCATCGCTTTTTCTGCGTTCATGTCCACCGGTTTGTCCCCCGGCCATTTACGAACCTTGGTATTTGATGCTATTTTCACCAATGAGGGAAGCGGTTATAACCATCACATGGGCATATTCACGGCTCCCCGCTCTGGACTCTACGTCTTCACGTGGACAATACGAGGGTCGACAAGTTCAACGTACTTCAACACGCAGCTAGTGGTGAATGGACTTATATACGGCTCGATTTACACACGCTATCACTATTCGTCATCAAGTTCGGGTACATCAGTGGTGTACGTGGCTGAAGGCGCGGCGGTCTACGTCCGGACAGGTCCCACTGGGAACAGTGGGAGTATAGTTAGCAGCTATGATGGATACACAACATTCTCGGGGTGGACAATTGATTAAATGTTGTAATTAACTAATGTAATTATAGTATGCTTTCATTAAAACCGTGAAACGTCTCAGTTGTAGTGTAATTGTAAGGTGTTTCCACTGCAGGTTGTACATCAGAAATCTACGTTATACAGTAATTAATGAGCGAAAAATCAATGTTGAGATTGAATGTACCCCCTCCCCCTTCCCATCATGTATACCTACTGCCAATGAGAGAAGGGGGTTACTCTGATAGTACCGTGTCCACTATGTAGCGCCAAATTAATATAAATTCAAATGATTGAAGATACCTTTAATTATTTGAATATAGTGTCATTTCATTTAATGCGGTCAACAATTCCAATAAAGATCTCTTTGAATGATTAATGGTTAATTCTGAATTATTGTGCGCATTAATTGAATTATTGATAGCATGAATTATTTTGCTAAATTGATGCGGCAATAATTGAATTGTGGTGCTCTTCAAATAAATTAATGATATCAAGAAGTGAATTGATGCGCGTTACTATTCAACTGAAGAGAACAACAATTTAATTGATGTACGCAACGATTCGATTGAAGAGAGCAATGATTCATTTATTGCGTGCATCAATTCAATCAATGGGCAGAGAAATTGAATAATATTGTTCTTTTAATGGATTATAACGCGCATTCGAACTCGGGTACATCAGTGGTGTACGTAGCTGAAGGCGCGGCAGTCTACATCCGGACAGGTCCCTCTGGTAACAGTGGGAGTATAGTTAGCAGCTCTGATGGATACACAACATTCTCGGGGTGGACAATTGATTAAATAATTGTAGTATGCCTTCATTAAAACCGTGAAACATTGCAATTCTAGTGTGACTATAAGCTTAACAACATGCTTTCACCGCGGGTGGTACATCGGGAGTATACAAAACAGTAATTAATCAGCGAAAAAAATCAATGTAGAGATTCTCTCTCTCTCTCTCTCTCTCTCTCTCTCTCTCTCTCTCTCTCTCTCCTCCATGTATACCTATCGCCAACGAAAGAAGGGGATGTTAAACTGGTATTCAAATAATTGAAGATACCTTTAATTATTTGAAAATAACATTAAGTCATTTAATGCGCTCAACAATTCAATTAAAGATCTCTTCGAATAATTAATGATGTCTTGAATTCTGATTTATTGCGCGCATTTATTGAATTATTGAAAGCATTAACTGCCCTGATGCACGCAATAACTGATTGTCGTCATATAAATTAATGATATCAAGAAGTGAATTGATGCTCGCTACAATTCAATACGCAATTTCCGAGTTGCCCAATACATGTAGTTCTTTCCCTTTGTGGAACTCTTACGCACAGTGAGATCGACGCAAACATACTCTCGTCCACACGCGATGGGTACAAATGCTTATAGCTGCCTTCATTTATTGCTTAAAGGCCGATTATCAGACACCATGCTACCACCCAAACTGCAGGGACACACAGTATTCATTTTATTAGTATTCAATAATACAATAGCTCAAACAAAAATCGATTATCACTATCTTTCTTTGATTAAATATAATAATAATAATAATGTGCGGCATTTATATAGCGCATTATATAATTTGTAATTACTCTAAGCGCTTTAACAAATTAATGTAAAACATGATAAGATTAATCAGAGCATAAAATATAACATCCAAATAAAATAAAACAATTTAAACATTACGAGTTCATGCGACAAACCAGCCTTTACTTTAAAAAAGAATATATTACAAAATATGGCTATAAGATTTCCTAAAAAGATATATCACCCCTGCAGAAGAGGAAATAAACAATAATTTAATATTTGATTTAATGGCCCAATTCAAACAAATACTATTTTCGATATGGTCAATTTAATGTATACCAATGGCTAATATAAACGAAATTTACACTTTCATTACTTTTATCCGTATTTACACAGCTAGTCTATAATACATGTACATGTATACATCTTGTACCCACCGAAGCCTTCAATAGAACACTGAACGTACCTCCATCACAGAAGAGCTGTTATCTCGGAAGTTGCGTATTGGAGAGAACAACAATTAGATTGATACACGCTACGATTCAATGAAAGAGAGCAATGATTCATTCACTGCGCGCATCAATTCAATCAATGCGCGCAATAATATAGGGTTATTATTGAACTTATTGAACTTATATTGGTGAATATTGGCACGAGTTGGCTGTCAAAATGCACGAGCTTGCGAGTGCATTTTGACAGCCAACGAGTGCCAATATTCACCTATATAAGTTCAATAACCCTTTTATCATATAGTCAAAATATTTAGTTGTTAAATTATACCCCTTTTCACTCAAAATACTCCAAAATAGACGAGTATTCGTCAATATTGGCATCTAAGGTGAAGGTGTGCAATATCAGCATGCATTTCTTAACTGTTCAATATTTAACCCGTCATTAATGCATGAAACAAACTGATTTTGTGAATGGGGACATCATAATTTATGTACAGTAAAACATTTTGCTTAAGTATATATCAAATACCGGATCTGTCAGATTCGGAGGACCGTCGTTTGCCACTTTGGTTTGTTTACGTCGTTACGGTAACGTCAATATTGAACGCTCATACTTGGAATGTTTCGGGCGCATACAATTTACACACTGCAAAGTTAGCGTTCAATAAATTATACGGATATTGAACGCTAACATTCTCTAGATTTTACACAGATTTTATAATAGACTAATTATCAGCTATATAATAAATTCAATTATTGCATTTATAGCGGATTGTACATAGAGCGCATCAATTCAATTAACGCGCACAATAATTGAATTATTGCTCTCTTCAATATTGAATTAATGATATTGTCAATTAAATGGATGCACACAATCATTCTTTTAGAGAGAGCAACTATCTAATTAGAGATATCTTCAATTCAACATATCCACAATTGAATTATTGCTCTCGATCTTTGAAAGAATTCATGCGCGCATTAATTACATATACAATATTGTTGTAAATGATTAACGATATCTTCAGTTAAATTAAAGACATCATCAAATGATTCATACCTAGCTCTAAATTAATATTCTAGGGCAAAATTTCTACCACATTGATGCGCGCATCAAATCATGTTATTGCGGGTATTAATTGAGTTGATGTGCGCATCCATTCAATTGATGATATCAATAATTGATTTGATGCGCGCATCAATTGAATTATATGCGCAATTATTAGATTAATTGAGTTTATGTTAAATTCGTGCATTATAGTCCACCATTCTGCCTAGATTAAATTATGTAATAATGACATGTAGAGTGGGTACCTTATTTTCTCAGATATAGGATTCACGGCGGGTGTAACCGGTCAACACGGGATGCTTAATCATCCTAGGCACCTGATCCTACCTCTGGTGTGTCCAGGGGTCCGTGTTTGCCCAACTATTTATTTGTATTGCTTATAGGAGTTATGAGATTGATCACTGTTCGCTATCTTCACCTCGCATGTATAAACATGTCCACACCCCATGGATGTTTATTGCAGAAAACCTCTAGACTCACATTTAATTCAAACGTTGCGCATGGCATTTTCGCGTACCAATTAACCTCTTATGCCTCAAAGTCAATCAGGACAAGATCAGGGACACTGAGAGCTAGTGTAAAGTTTCTTTACCAGCCATATCTTTCAACATTGAATCCAAGAGTGATTATGAATTTAGTAACATGACTTCACCTAGTCATCTAAACACAAGGTCACAGAAATTCATTGTTTACCAACATAGCCGTTTAGTGTGAAAATGTCAATGACGTGAGTTTTCCTTTATATAATTACCTGCATGAGATGTAGTAAGAATTACATCAGTCACATGCAGGAGATATGTAAAAAAAAAAAAAAAAAAAAAAAAAAAAAAAAAAAAAAAGCCCTAAATACCAGTGTATAGGTACTTAAGTAAACAACTTCAAGTACATCAAAAATTGCACCCAATTCGAATTTGACCTTTTTTAAAAAAATCTTATACAGAGACACAACAGTGACTTTATTCACGAAGTCTTTAAGCCCCGTAAAGTTACGGCACACGTACACTTTGCGGAAACAACCTGGGGGTGCTGAAGTTTTATTCACACTATGTCCCTAGAATTGATATTTCGGTACGCGACCTTGCTAAATGGTCAGTAATCTGCGATCGTTGTCTACGCTATTGAGTGTAACCTATGTGACGTAATTAATGTGGGGGAAACTAAGGATTCAGTTAATCAAAGAACATCGGGGCACAAATTTCAAATAAATAATGGTGGTAACCAACTTCTTTACAAACATTTCAATTCACCGGACCACTCCATCTTGTCCATGAAGGTAAGGATTTTGGAAAAAAATTACCATCACACAAACAATCCAACATTAAGTACCTATTTTCGTAAACAACGAGAAGATCACTGGATCAGAACCCTAGGTATTGCATTTCCATATGGATGCAATGATAATGTGTATGATGTGGGAAATTTGACTAGTCCACAAGGAAATAACGTGAATGTGTTGGGACTCTTTTCCAATGCTCAAAGACGGAAACGCAATCATGGATATCGTTCATATAAAAGACCAAGTATAAATGATGTCACGTTTGATTCACTTTTAACATTACATCAACAGACAATGAAGTCCACATCATATTCGCACAAAACTTTACTCTGTTCTGTTGAGAGTTTTACGTGATAATGGATGTTGCCAATCACAGGCTCTTTAAACCACCACGGATCATGAATGATATTCCTTCCAAATCATGCAGCCAGTTGCTTGAGATAAAATTTACATACAAAGGAATAGATGTCGTCAACATATGATAAGCAACATTCTTTGTCATAAAAAAAGTCTACACCTAGTATTTCCGACAAATATACTTCTACTGTTGCATCCAAACTTTTAAAATATAAACAAACTTTACACTGCCTAGATATAGACCATCTTATACTTAATCCACTTACGTGTTCTAATTGTTCTTCATCTTCTTTCAACTATAGTCCAGCTGGACATGTCATTACTGGTGATGTTGATAGAGCTGAAAATGAGGACTTCAAATCACTTATTTTAAAAGGTCCTAAGTACAGAGAACCTCGGTCTTTCAATGGCGACAGAACTTCATCTCTATTATGAATTCTATCGAAGATTATGCCAGACGATGGACTAAATATGAAAAAGAAGAACTTGATACATTGTCAGAATGGATTAAAAGTATACGAGGAATATCAAAATCCCGCATTATACATATTAAAACAAAAGTGAGTACCATCTATCCTTCTGTGTTTAGTAAACCAGAAGTGATAAAAGAATTACAATGTAGATCATGGGTTGCATGAGGAATATGTTTTGGTTCCAGCTGACCAAGCTTGTAACAACATTGTCTTCGTTTGTAAGGCTCATTATCACAATTGTGTTTTAAACGAACTTGGCATTGATTCCACTTTTGGTAATCGTACTTATACTCCAGCTGCCCTTTCAAAAGATGAAATTCTTCAAAACCAGGCTTCAGTTTTAGACACATTTAATATCCCAGTCAATGGGTCGGATGAACATGAGTTACCGTACCTATACTGGATTCCTAAACTACATAAATACCCTTATAAAGAAAGATACATTTCAGGATCCAGTAAGTGCTATCTTTGCTCCTCACGAAAATATCATCAGCTGTGAAGGAGAAACTTCAAATTTACTGTGCGACTATATATTCCAGAAGTGGTGTAAATCAAATGTGGATTCTAAAAATTTCTTAAGAAGTTTTAGTAAACTTGAAATCGCAAAACTTTTCTCAAATCAACAACATCAGAACCTATGACTTTTCAACACTTTACACGACCATTCCTCACGATATATTAAAGACTAGACTTCTTGATATCATAGACAGTTGCTTCTTTTAAAGAAAAGGGGAAACGGAAATATTCATATCTTGTGATCAGTCATCCAAAAAATTACTTTGTTAAACACCACTCTGATTCCATGCACAAGTACTCTGAAGTTGAAATTTTAAAAAAAACATGATAAGAGTTCCTCATTGACAATATCTCTGTGGTCTTTGGTGATCAGGTCTTCCAACACTCTGTTGGAAATCCCATGGGAACGAATTGTGCTCCTTTGTTAGCTGACCTGTTTTTATACTTCTATGAAGCAAAATTTATTCAAAAACTTCTACGTGAGAAGTAAAATATCTCTTGCTGTGGCCTTCAATTCAACAATTAAATATATCGCTGACGTTTTATCTATCAACAATAATAACTGTCATTTATATGTCAATTCGTTATATCCCTGTGCGCTCAAAGTAAAAGACACTGACACTGGAGAGTCATCCACTTCTGTTTCATACTTAGATATTTTATTGAAAGTAGATAATTATAAACGGCAAACTAACAACTCAACTTTATGACAAGCGGGATTATTTTAATTTCTCCACCGTCAACTGTAGTAATATTCCATTATCACCTGCATATGGTGTTTATATCTCTCAACTCATTCAACACGCAAGAACTTGTTCTGCATATGGTAAGTTTTTAAATCGAGGCATGCAAACAAGTTGAAAGTACAGGGGTTTCAACAGTCTCGTTTAAAGTCAACATTATGCAAGTTCTCTGGTCGTTGTAGCGACATAGTCTTCGGGTCAGGTGCTGTCTAGCGTGTTTCATGCCGATTGTTGGACTGTTCTTGGCGCACTGATTTTGGCTACGGATTACTCCGTTTGCCTGATCGGGATGTGGGGCTTATGGTGAGTGTGACCTGTCAACAGGGGACGCTTACTCCTCCTGGGCACCTGATCCCACCTTTGGAGTGCTCAGGGGTCCGTGTTTGTCCAACTACTATTTTCTATTGCTCTTCAATGTTATTTCGGATTTCAAACATTTCGGTTGAGCATCAATGAAGAGACATTATTTGTCGAAATGCGCATCTGGTGCATCCAAATTGGTACCGTATAAGTTTTATATTATACGAGTTATGAGATTGATCACCGTTTGTTATCTTCACCTTTCATTTAGGTTATTTGATAGTATAAGACAATTTCCCAAGAATCGATTGCATTTATAGAGCACAGGAATAACTTCTGTGCTGATAAGAGAGAACTAATGCGATATATTGTCCGATCTTACTTCAGAGATCCTCATTATTCACAAGATGGCGCTACGTCTCCTAGTGTATCTGCTAATCTTAACATGCTTCACCAAAGTAAAGGGGGACAGGATGGAGGAACCGGAAATTGCTGGAATGGTCCTTGAATTATATAA
This sequence comes from Ostrea edulis, assembly GCF_947568905.1. NCBI lineage: Eukaryota > Metazoa > Mollusca > Bivalvia > Ostreida > Ostreidae > Ostrea > Ostrea edulis. Next base: position 35,726,225 of record NC_079172.1, on the reverse strand, counting down.
ACCGTGGGAAAACTGGAATCCATTGTAGAGAAACTACAGAGGGACAATGGGGACTTAAAGGGCGCCATCGCAGATCTGTCCACCAGACTGGAAGCTGAGACACATCAAAGAAAGCTAATCGAACACCGCCTTCTTGAATGTGAAGGACGTCTGGATTCAGTGGAACGACATGCTGTTTTTAAGAAGTATCCGACAGGACAGGGAAATAAAAGTAGTTCTCATGATTTAATTTTCCGAGAAGGAAATACTCCAAAGAATGTACAGAGGCACAGGCGACAGGGTAAATAAACATTTTGTTAGCATTACTATATATAGTATCAATTAAAATTACAAACGCAAGTCATCACTTATGCGTTACTGATTTCACCACTTGTTTACGAAATTTGCAGGAATTCGCTCCACCAATGGCACCATCGCTTTCTCCGCGTTCATGTCCACCAATTTGTCCCCCGGCCATTTACGAACCTTGATATTTGACGCTATTTTCACCAATGAGGGAAGCGGTTACAACCACCACATGGGCGTCTTCACTGCTCCGCGCTCTGGTCTCTTCGTCTTCACCTGGACAATACGAGCTAATGGAGGATCATACTTCAACACACAACTACTGGTCAATGGAATTATACACGGTTCAATCTACACACATGATTACTACTACGCGAATTCGAACTCAGGTACGGCAGTGGTGTACGTGGCTGAAGGCGCGGCGGTCTACGTCCGGACAGGTCCCACTGGTAACAGTGGGAGTATAATCAGCAGCTATGATGGATACACAACATTCTCGGGGTGGACAATTGATTAAATGTTGTAATTAACTAATGTAATTATAGTATGCTTTCATTAAAACCGTGAAACGTCTCAGTTGTAGTGTAATTGTAAGGTGTTTCCACTGCAGGTTGTACATCAGAAATCTACGTTATACAGTAATTAATGAGCGAAAAATCAATGTCGAGATTGAATGTAACCCCCCCCCCCTCCCATCATGTATACCTACAGCCAATGAGAGAAGGGTGTTACTCTGATAGTACCGTGTCCACTATGTAGCGTCAAATTAATATAAATTCAAATGATTGAAGATACCTTTAATTATTTGAATATAGTGTCATTTCATTTAATGCGGTCAACAATTCCATTAAAGATCTCTTTGAATGATTAATGGTTAATTCTGAATTATTGTGCGCATTAATTGAATTATTGATAGCATGAATTATTTTGCTAAATTGATGCGCGCAATAATTGAATTGTGGTGCTCTTCAAATAAATTAATGATATCAAGAAGTGAATTGATGCGCGCTACTATTCAACTGAAGAGAACAACAATTTAATTGATGTACGCAACGATTCGATTGAAGAGAGCAATGATTCATTTATTGCGCGCATCAATTCAATCAATGTGCAGAGAAATTGAATGATATTGTTCTCTTAATGGATTATAACGCGCATCAATTCAATTACTGTTCTCTTCAATTGAGTTGATAATATCGTCATATAAATGGATGTACACAATCATTCTTTTAGAGAGAGAAACTATCTAATTAGAGATATCTTTTATTCAGCATATCCACAATTGAATTATTGTTGTCTTAAATTGAGTTACTGCTCTCTTTGAAAGAATCGATGCATGCATTAATTACTTATAAAATATCGTTGTAAATGATTAACGATATCTTCAGTTAGATTAAAGATATCATCAAATAATTCATATCTAACTATAAATTAATATTCTAGAGCATTATTTCTACCACAATGATGCGCGGAATAATTGATTTAATGCGCGCATCAATTAAATAATGTGCGAAATAATTAAATTATTTGAGTTTATGTTAATTTGGCGCTCCATTTTCCACAACACATTTTTATCGCAGAAAACGTAGTGTAAAGTTTCTGTCCAAGCCATGTCTTTTCAACATGGACTGCATGAATTATTATGAATTTAGTACCATGACCTTCACCTAAAGTCATCTAAATAGGACAAGGTCACAGAAATTCAATGTTTTACCAACTAATATTTCGTAGAGTGCAGCTAAAGAACTTCCATAATGAAATATGAGGTACGTTCTCATAAATTTTCATGGACACATGCTGTTTTTTTGTTGAGGCCAAAAATATATGTGTGTTTACGGTAAGCTACTGAAAAAATGTAGGGTTGGTAGGACGCACTTTTTTTGTTTGTTATTTAGTGTATTTATTATCATTTGTGTTCTTCTTGCATATCAGTTTTCCACAACTTCACCAACTGCTAGGATGGAGTTATCTCGTGCAATTTCCCCCACAACGTTATATTTATTGTTCTTTAGTTGATTTGTTTGTTACGTTTAACGTCTCACCCGAGAATTTTTCACTCATATGGAGATGTCACCATTGCCGGTATTCAAGGGCTCCAAATCTTAGGCCTCATAATGCTCGGTGCTTACGGCCTTTGAGCAGGGAGGGATCTTTATTGTGCCCAATTTAGGTAAAATTAGATCTTCTCTGACCGTTACACCGGAGAACGATATGACAGGGTTGTGTTTGAGGTCATGTTATTTCACCTTTCACACTAGACCAATGAAATGATTGCTTTCACTAACATGAAAGAAGATGGCAGTAGCTACGGGCGATTTTAAAAAGCCACAGAAAACATATTTTAACGGTAATGGATGTACAATATCTAAGATTTTCCTTTGCTCTTCCTTTAACGCTGATACATTATTAGTATCTCACAAGTGGTGATCTCAAAAGCTTACAGAAGGTAGAAACTGACTATTCAGAACGACTTATGAGGATGATCGGTAGGCGAAATAACAAGTCTTGGATAAGTATTGGTTCTGTAAAAAAAAATAATTTCGAATCATTCTAGAAGGGGTGTATGTACAGAAGATCTATACACGCTATCCACACTTCAGGTGTTGTAGTATTTGTAACTGATTGCTTCATAAATACCACGGTATGTAACAAAAGGTGCTGCACAGGACTTCCCGTGCCCCCCTCCTGTATTTTTTAATGTTCAATACTTTGGGTATTTCCGGTGTATTTTTGATAAAATGTGTAACTTTAGTGTTTCCATTTCAATGGAATACACAAATCTCGCATAGAAACCGTTAAATGTCATAGCACCGATCATTATAGACTGTTATTATGAGTTAAATGTCATAGCACCAATTATTATAGACTATTATTATGAGCAGTGATATAACATCATACACTAAACAAGTAATTAAATGTATGACATCTTTATATCAATAATACTGATATCTTAATGTATCAAATCAGATAAACTAAACATTATTTCTGTTCCCAGTTTTGTTTCTGCTTTCCCAAGTAATCATATCTTCCATATTCATTATTATCAAATACACCCTGTTTTCAAGATTTGTGTGTGTGTGTGTGTGTGTGTGTGTGTGTGTGTGTGTTAATATTTGCATATGAAATGGGAGACAATTTGATATTTTAGCCAGTTGGGGGGGGGGGGGGGGGGTGATTCTACTTAACCAGGTTTTCAAGGGGTGGTGTGGAGCTATATAGCCAGGTTTTCGGGGAGAAAAATAAGGAGGAAGACTAAGTACTCTTGTACAAGGACACAAGGTACACAGGTAAATATGTATATACATTTTGAAAATATCCATTCTTTATCTTTTTATCGAATCTAATCTTGCTTTGGTATAATTGTGTAACACAGGGTATATTATAAAACCTATATTGTGACACAGAAAATACCAGATATTGAACCAGTAGTCATGATTCAACGAAAGACTACAATGAACCTTTTCCAAAAAGTATTTCCTGTGCACAAATGAGATATAAGTCGCAATATGCCGTGTATAGGAGATAATACGCCCATGATAATACATGTATCTTGTTGCCATGACATACGTTTTCCAATTATGAAAAAAATATTTAATTCAGTGTCCTGAATTTACCATGGTAATTTGGTGAGAAGATTACGAATTAATTTTCGAGCGTGTAATTTGTATTTAGGACAATTGGAAAAAAGTTGTTTTGTGTTGTGCAGGGAAAATTCGAACAAACTTTGAAACTTTTTCGAGGAAGACACGGAAATGTCATTTAGACGACTGTTTTATCATATGGGACAAATGTAGGAATCAGTTAATGGAATTTTTCTCTATTATATACACTCGGAGCACTTAGTAATTTGAAATTCATAATGGAATCTGATAGAAATCCTGGACGTTCGTCACACAGACTTATATATTTATATGTACTCGTAAAACCTATATTTAGCGAATTTTCGGGACGAAATGACAACAAATGTAAAATGGCACAGTCAGCCACCATACTAAACCCCTAGACTACCCGCTATGATCTTGACCGCAGCCCAGAGCCCAGAACCTATTTTATCATTAACAAGGAACCTCCCACAATCAACAAATGAAATAAACGAAACATGTACATAAACACTTCTTCTACGAAAACGATAGTAAAGTCTTTACCGTGAAAATGTCAATGAAGTCTTCATATGAAGGAGATATGTAAAAAAAAAAAAAAAAAAAAAAAAAATAATAATAATTACAATGAAAAAAACAACAACAACACAAAACAACAATAACACAAAAATACCTAAATAACAGTGTACTGATGGAATCAACGTCGTCAAGTATATAAATAATTGCACCAAATTCGAATTTTACTCTTTTTCCAATTCCATACAAAAACACTGCAGGAAACAATCCGGGGGCGCAAAAGTTCTATTCACATGAAATCCTCAGAATTGATATTTTGGTACGCGACCTTGCTAATTGGTCAGTAATCTGCGATATATAGGTCATTTGATATTATAAGACAATTTTCCAAGAATTGATTGCGTTTATAGAACAAAGGAATCACTCCTATGCTGATAAGCAAAAACTAATGCAATATATTGTCCGATCTTACTTCAGAGATCTTCATTATTCACAAGATGGCGCTACGTCTCCTAGTGTATCTGCTAATCTTAACATGCTTCACCAAAGTAAAGGGGGACAGGATGGAGGAACCGGAAATTGCTGGAATGGTCCTTGAATTATCTAAAACCGTGGAAAAACTGGAATCCATTGTAGAGAAACTACAGAGTGACAATGTGGACTTAAAGGGCGCCCTCGCAGATCTGTCCACCAGACTGGAAGCTGAGACACACCAAAGAAAGCTAATCGAACACCGCCTTCTTGAATGTGAAGGACGCCTGGATTCAGTGAAACAACATGCTGTTTTTAAGAAGTATCCGACAGGGCAGGGAAATAAAAGTCGCACTGGTGATTTAATTTTCCGAGAAGGAAATACTCCAAAGAATGTACAGAGGCGCAGACGACAGGGTAAATAAACATTTTGTTAATATTACTATATAATATATATATTATGGTATCAAATAAAATTACAAACGCAAGTCATCACTTATTCATTACAGATTTCCGCATCCGTCTTTTACCATTTGTTTACGAAATTTCTAGGAATTCGCTCCACCCATGGAACCATAGCTTTCTCTGCGTTCATGTCCACCGGTTTGACGCCTGGACATTTACGAACCTTGATATTTGACGCTATTTTCACCAATGAGGGAAGCGGTTATAACCATCATATGGGTGTCTTCATGGCCCCGCGTTCTGGTCTCTACGTCTTCACGTGGACAATACGAGGTAATGGAGGAGCAGTCTTGAACACGCAGCTACTGGTTAATGGAATTATTTACGGGTCAATTTACACACGCGATCCCAGCTACTCGGATTCGAGCACGGGTGCATCAGTGGTGTACGTGGCTGAAGGCGCGGCGGTCTACATCCGGACAGGTCCCTCTGGTAACAGTGGGAGTATAGTTAGCAGCTCTGATGGGTACACAACATTCTCTGGGTGGACAATTGATTGAATGTTATCATTAATGTAAATTATAGTAGATTTCATTAAAACTGAGAAGATTCGCTGTTGTAGCGTGATTATAAGATGCTTCCACTATACCAGGAATCTACATTACACAGTAATCAATGAGCGAAAATCCTTGTTAGGGTTGAATGTATCCCCATCTCCCCTTCATGTATAACTACCGCCAACGAGAGAAGGGTAGGATACTATGGAATTACCGTGTCTGTGGAGCGCCCAATTAAAATAAACTTAAATAATTAAAGATACCTTTAATCATTTGAAGATAGCATTAATTCATTTAATACGCGGAACAATTCAATTGAAGATCTCTATTATATCTTCAATTCTGAATTATTGCACGCATTATACGCACAATAACTGAATTGTGCCGCTGTGGTAAAAATAAATTAATGATATCAAGAAGTGAATTGATGCGCACTACAATTCAATTGAAGAGAACAACAATTCAATTATTGCTCTTTTAATGGATTATAGCGCGCATCAATTCAATTAATTCTCTCTTTAATCTAATTAATCATATTGTCCATTAAATGGATTGCACGCAAACATTATTTTAGAAAGATCAACTATATCTTCAATTCGACATATCCACAATTGAATTATTGATCTCTTAAATTGAATTACCGCTCTGTTTGAAAGACCTAATACGTACATTAATTACTTATATACAATATCGTTGTAAATGAATAAAGATATCTTCAGTTGAATTAAAGACATCATCAAATAATTCATATCTAGCTATAAATTAATATTCTAGAGGATTAATTCTACCACATTGATGCGTGCATCAATTGAATTGATGAGACCAATAATTGATTTGATGCGCGCATCTATTGAATTTATGCGAACATCAAATCAATTATTGCGGGTACTAATTGAGAAGATGGGCGCATCAATTCAATTGATGAGAGCATAAAGAGCGAAATAATCTAATTATTTGATTTTATATTAATTTGACACTCCATTGTCCACCATTCTGCCTAGGAATATGTGATAATGACATGTAAAGTGGGATCTTGTTTTCTCAGATGCATTAACATGTCCACGCCACATTTTTATTGCAGAGAACCTCTCGAGTCAATTCAAAGGCTGCTCATGGCATTTTCGTGTAACAATTAAACCCGTATGCCTCAAAGTCAAGTGGGGTCAATATCAGGGGCACCGAGATTTAGTGTAAAGTTTCCGTCCACACCATATCTTTTCAACAAAGACTGCAAGAATGATTATGTATTTAGTAACATGACCTTCACCTAAAGTTATCTAAACACGACAAGATCACAGAAATTCAACATTTTTACCAACTAAAGAACTTCCACACTGAAATATGAGGGTTCTCCTAAAAGTTCACAGACACATGCTGGTTTTTCTGTTAAGGCCAGAGATATATGAGTGTTTACGGTAACCTATTGATAAAATGTAGGGTCGGTAGGTTGGATTTTTTGTTTTGCTATTTAGTGTATTGTTATTTGTGTTCTTGTTGCATAGCAGTTTTCAACAACTTCGCGCATATCTCAACAGTTTTCAACAACTTCACCAACTGCTAGGATGGAGTTATCGTCGGAAACCCACGGTTGATTAGCTTTCGTTCCTCTCTCCATCACCCGTGGGTCCATTCATTCCTACTCGCTCGTTCTCAAGAATAATTAATGAGACAATTTGATTAGGCGCTCATAGTATACCCCGAGCGAATTTGTCCAATCAGTTTACTGGACACTTTCAGTACAATTGGTATACAATTGTTGTGATAGCAAAGGTATGTTAATGTTACCTTTAAAAACAGAAGAGTTCCGTAACTATAACGATTACTTTGATTGGACAATATTTATTCACGAGAACGAGCGAGTAGTATGGACCTATGGGTGATGGACAGAGGAATGAAGCGTAATCAGCCGTGGGTTTCCGAGGATGGGATGGAGTTAAATCGTGCAATTTCCCCACAACTTTACATTTATTGTTCTTTAGTTGGTTTGTTTGTTACATTTAACGTATCACCTGAGAATTTTTCACTCATATGGAGACGTCACCAATGCAGGTGTTCAAAGGCTGCAAATCGTAGGCCTACTAATGCTCGGTGCTTACGGCCTTTTAGCAGTCAGTTAAGATCAGATCTTATCTGGCCGTTACACCGGAGAAGGATATGACAGTATTGTGTTCGAGGTCATGTTATTTCACCTTTCACATTTGACCAATGAAATGACGGCTTTCACTAACATGAATGAAAATGGAGGTAGCCATGGGCGCTTTTAGAAAGCCACAGAAAACTTATTTTAACGGTAATGAATGAAAACTATCTAAGATCTTCCTTAAAGTTTGCTCTTCCTTTAACGCTGATATTTGGAATTCGTTTAAACTATTCATGGATCGACGCCATTTTGTATGAACTTACAATCTGAATAGATTACGCTTGAGTAAAACGATTCCTGATTGGTCTTTGATTCTTTCTTATTGGTCGAATATTTATTGAATTATTCATAAGATTGGGGTCGATAAGATGACATCAAATGCTATGTTGTCAGATCCTTCTCCGGTGTAACAGTTAGAGAAGATTTGATTAAATTGTATCGTGCCACACCTGCTGTGACACAGGGCCTCAGTTTTTGCGGTCTCATCCGAAGGACTGCCCCATTTAGTCACCTCTTACGACAAGCAAGGAGTATAGAGGCCCTGACGTATTCTAGCCCTGAACCCCACGGGTTCTTTAAATTGAAGTGATGATATTGAAAATATCTATAAATGTCGTGGAATTTTGGAATATAACACGTATTGACTCTTTCAGGTGGGCACATTTTATGAAGGTGAGAGGCAAAACACTCGCCGTTTTCACTGAACCCCCAATGGCGAAAGTTGCCATTGTTATAAAAGTAGTGCAAGAGCCGTTTTGGTCCCGGAAAAAGATGGAATTTCCGGAAAATAACCGGTAATATATTTTCCGATAACGTTTTTTAGGGTCGGGACAAAAATATAGGGTCGGTAGGGTTACCATAAACACACCCTTTCTATAGGCCTTGAAAATGTGTGTGTGTGTGTATATATATATATATATATATATATATATATATACACACACACAATGTATATATATATTCACACAAAAATCAGAACAATGCACAGTATTTTGGCGTGAATACTTTGTAGAGTTGTATTTACAAGCCCCATGGCCCAGACCGACGTCAAGCCAGAAGGACCCAGTTGAAATATCACCTGTTAGTGGTTGAGAAGGGTTTAAGTTGTACATGTATAATGTATCCTGTCTGAGAGAAAGGAGGGGGTATATGTTCTACAATGTGTCTTATTTGTACAGGGGGAGGTGTATAAGTTATATAATGTGTCTTATCTGTACAGTAAGGGGTATAAGTTCGGTATAGGACTACCCCTATATACTTGCACAGTAAGGGGGCATAAGTTCGGTATAGGACTACCCCTATATACTTGTACAGTAAGGGGTATAAGTTCGGTTTAGGACTACCCCTATATACTTGTACAGTAAGGGGTATAAGTTCAATATAGGACTACCCCTATATACTTGTACAGTAAGGGGTATAAGTTCGGTATAGGACTACCCCTATATACTTGTACATTAGGGGTATACGTTCGGTATAGGACTACCCCTATATACTTGTACAGTAAGGGGTATAAGTTCAGTATAGGACTACCCCTATATTTTTGAATTTATAGAATAGATGGGTAGACTGATTCGTCACTTATAAAATTAAATGGGGAGTGTCTATGGTGTGCCCCTGATATGCGAGGATTGTGTCTACTGCATAGGTAATTGTCACAGGCACATGAAGTGTGGGTAGCTTGTATAGATCTTATGAACATACCCCCCCCCCCTTTTTTTTTTCTAGAATGACTCATAATTATTTTTATACAGAACCAATAATTTATCTAAATATGTTATTTCCCCACCGATCATTCTCATAAGTCAGAGATTTATCTAGGTTGTTTTTACTACCGGTAAAAGGTACCTTTCCCCTTTGGCAACAAATGGATATTTCCCCTTCCACAGATAAAAAATTCCCATCATTTGTAGAAACTTCACAAAATTGTATAACAATTTTCAACAAAAATCATTTTTTTGATATTCTAAGTCATTTTCTATAATTGTCAGACTTACAATATAGATACAATGAGTAATTAATCAATTTATATGGCTGTTATAATCTGTATATATTATATTCCATGGATGTCCCTCATCCCCACCCCCTGGAAGCTCATGACTGGATTTCTCAAAAATTCCCCTTAAATATAAAATGGGTAGTAACATCTAAATGCTGGATAAAACCCTGTAAGTCATTCTGAATAGTCAGTTTCAACCTTCTGCAAGCTTTAGAGATTACCACTTGTGAGATACTAATATAACCTACTAATACATATATACATGTATATTAGTATCTCACAAGTGGTGATCTCAAAAGCTTGAATGTTCAATACCTTGGGTATTTCCGGTGTATTTTTGATAATATATGTATATGTAACTTTGAACAGTGTATTTATTTCAATGGAATTCACAAATCCCGTATAGAAATAATAATAAACTATTACTATGATCAGTGATATGACATTATACAAGTAATTAAATGTATGATATCTTTAAATCAATAATACTGATATCTTAATGTATCAAATCAGATAAACTAAACATTATTTCTGTTCCCAGTTTTGTTTCTGCTTTCCCAAGTAATCATATTTCCATATTCATTATTATCAAATACACCCTGTTCTCCATGCAGATTTGTGTGTGTGTGTGTGTTAATATTTGCATGACCATGTGACCTCAAAATCAATAGGGGTCATCTTCTACTGAAGATGTACCAGAGAACCAAGTTTGATGTCTGTCAAGAAAAGGGTTCTTAAGATACTGAGCAGACAGTATATTCCTATGTCCAGTTTGACCATTGACCTATGACCACGTGACCTCAAAATCAATAGAGGTCATCTTCTCCTGAAGGCATATCAGTGTACCAAGTTTGATGTCTTTCAAGAAAAGGGTTCTCAAGATACTGAGCAGACAGTATATTCCCATGTCAAGTTTGACCCTTGACCTTTGACCATGTGATCTCAAAATCAATAGGAGTCATCTTCTCCTGAAGATGTACCAGTGTACCAAGTTTGATGTCTGTCAAGCAAAGGGTTCTCAAGATATTGAGCGGACAGTATATTCTAATATCCAGTTTAACCCTTAACATTTGACCATGTTACCTCAAAATCATTTGGGGTCATCTTCTCCTGAAGACGTACCAGTGTACCAAGTTTGATGTCTGTCAAGCAAAGGGTTCTCAAAATATTGAACGGGCAGTATATTCCTATGTCCAGTTTGACCCTTGACCTTTGACCATATGACCTCAAAATCATCCTTAGGATGTACCAGTGTGCCAAATTTGATGTCTTTCAAGCAAAGGGTTCTCAAGATATTGAGCAGACATTATATTCCTATCTCCAGAGTAGATTGACCCTTGACCTTTTGACCTGAAAAACAATAGGGGTCCTCTTCTACTCATAACTAACCCAAATATGATATATCATTATCATCAAGTGAATGGTTCTCAAGATATTGAGCGGACAACATGTAGTCTACCGACCTACTGACAGGTGCAAACCAATATGCCCCTCTTCTTTGAAGGGGGGCATAAAAATTGTTTTGTGTTGTGGACAGAAAATTCGGACAAAACTTTGAAACTTTTCCGAGGAAAACATGGAAATGTCATTTAAACGACTGTTTTATCAATGGGACAAATGTGGAGGTCAACTAATGGAATTTTTTACTATTCTATACACTCTGAGCACTTCCTAATTTGAAATTCATAATGGAATCAGATAAAAAAAAAAACCTGGACTCGTCAAACAGACTTAAATGTTTACTCGTAAAACCGATTTCGGGACGAAATGACAACAAATGTAAAATGGCACAAATCAGCCACCATACTTAGCCCCTGGACTAGATACATAAACCCCTTTTCTACGGAAATGGAAGTAAAAGTCTTTACTGTGTAAAATGTCAACGGAGTCTTCACATGCAGGAGATATGTAAAAAAAAAAAAAAAAAAAAAAATTATAAAAAACAAAGAAAAAAAACCAAAAAACAATAAAATATAACATCATAAAAATACCTAAATATCAGTGTACTGATTGGCGGCAAATATATAAATAATTGCACCAAATTTGAATTTTACCTTTTTTCCAATTCCATACAGAAATACTGCAGGAAACAATCCGGGGGCGCAAAACTTTCATTCACACGGAGTCCTCAGAATTGATATTTGGAAACTTCGGTACGCGACCTTGCTAAATGGTCTGTAATCTGCGATATATAGGTCATTTGATATTATAAGACAATTTTCCAAGAATTGATTGCTTTTATAGAACAAAGGAATCACTCCTGTGCTGATAAGCAAAAATTAATGCAATATATTGTCCGATCTTACTTCAGAGATCCTCATTATTCACAAGATGGCGCTACGACTCCTAGTGTATCTGCTAATCCTAACATGCTTCACCAAAGTACAGGGCGACAGCGACAGGATGGAGGAACCAGATATTGCTGGAATGGTCCTCAAATTATCTAAAACCGTGGAAAAACTAGAATCCATTGTAGAGAAACTACAGAGGGACAATGGGGACTTAAAGGGCGCCCTCGCAGATCTGTCCACCAGACTGGAATCTGAGACACATCAAAGAAAGCTAAGCGAACACCGCCTTCTTGAATGTGAAGGACGTCTGGATTCAATGGAACGATATGCTGTATTTAAGAAGTATCCGACAGGGCAGGGAAATAAAAGTAGTTCTCATGATTTAATTTTCCGAGAAGGAAATACTCCAAAGAATGTACAGAGGCACAGGCGACAGGGTAAATAAACATTTTGTTAATATTACTATATATATGGTATCAAATAAAATTACAAACGCAAGTCAATACTTCTTCATCATTGATTTCCGTATACGTCTTTTACCAATTGTTTACGAAATTTGTAGGAATTCGCTCCACCAATGGAACCATCGCTTTCTCTGCGTTCATGTCCACCAGTTTGACGCCTGGACATTTACGAACCTTGATATTTGACGCTATTTTCACCAATGAGGGAAGCGGTTATAACCATCACATGGGTGTCTTCATGGCCCCGCGTTCCGGACTCTACGTCTTTACGTGGACTATACGAACTCATGGAGGATCATACTTTAACACGCAGCTACTGGTCAATGGAATTATTTACGGTTCAATTTACACACGTGACGCCAGCTACTCGGATTCAAGCACTGGTACATCAGTGGTGTACGTGGATGAAGGCGCGGCGGTCTACGTCCGGACAGGTCCCTCTGGTAACAGTGGGAATATAGATAGCAACTCTGATGGGTACACAACGTTCTCTGGGTGGACAATTGATTGAATGTTGTAATTCATGTAATTATAGTATGTTTTCATTAAAACTGTTAAACATTGCAATTCTAGTGTAATTATAAGATGATTTCATCGGCACTCGGGTCATGGATAATGAAAATAAAGACTATATAGAACTATCGAGGAAATTCGAATTATGGGTGAAGTCAATTTACAAACGTTTATGGAATTCATTTTTTTTAACAGCATATTAGTATATAATAAGCAAAACAAATTACCCCCCCCCCCCCAAATTCCACATTATGTAGTGGGGAAAATGGCACGATTATAGTTCGAATTTCCTCGATAGCTCTAAATAGTATTTATTTATATAATCTATGACCAGAGCGCCTATGGATGCTTCCAGTACAGTTCGTACAAAGTATATACATCACAGAGTAATTAATGAGCGAAAAAGCAATGTTGAAATTGAATGTACTGTTTTCTCATCGTGTACTCCTCCTACCAATGAGAGAAGGGGAGGTTATTCTGAAATTACCATGTCCACTACGGAGCTGAAATAATTGAAGATCCCTTTTTTTTGTGTGTTAATTTGAAGATAGTATCAATACCTTTTTTTGTTAAATTGAAGATAGCATCAACTCATTTAATGTGCGCGACAATGCAATTAAAGATCTCTTTAAATAATTGATATCTTCAAATCTGAATATATTGCGCGCATTAATTGAATTATCAATAGCATTAATCATTCTGCTGAATTGATGCGCGCAATAATTGAATTGTTGGTCTCTTCGAGTAAATTAATAACATCAATAACTGAATTGATGAACACTACTACTCAATTGAAAAGAGCAATTATTCAATTATTGCGCGCACCAATATTGAATGGGTACGCGCAATAATTAAACTAGTGCTCTCTTCAACTGAATTAATAATATCATCAATTCAATTGATGTTTTGCAATAAATCTTTTAGAGAGAGCATCTATTTTGAGATTGATCACTGTTCGTTATCTTCCCCTTTCATCTTCAATCCAACATATCCGCAATCGTTGATCGCTTAAAAAAATGATGTGCGCTCTAATTCCTTATACAACAAGTAATTAATAATGTCATCAACTGATTTGAAGGAAACATCAATTCGTTTATACCAAGCTCTAAATCAATTTCCGCGAGCAATATTTTTACTACATTGATGCGAGCAATAATCGACTTGACACGCGCATCAATTGAACTAATTATTGCGCACATTAAATCAATCATAGCGCACAATTATTTGAGATTGGTGCACGTATGAAATCCACTATTGCGAAATCTCACTAATCAATTGATGCGCGCAATGATTTAATTTATCAATTGATGATATCTTCAAATGATTTAAGATACATATGTATCTCCAATACGCCAGTTTCGAGATACGAACTCTTCTGTATAGGAGGTGCATTTAGTGGAACTTTGAATGTCTAAGTGGGACAGAGTGGATATACAGCCAACGAGGAAGACGATGAATGTATTAAAAGCGGCTTTTCTTTAAATATGTAAATGTGGGAAATACTAAATACTATCGAAAGAAATGTTTTACCGAAGTGGAAACGTACAAACAATGTCATTTGCAAGAAATATCTTGGATATGGTACTTATGACCAGCGAAATAACGTGATAGGATAAGAATTCTATGCATTTAATTACTCCCTAAATACTTATTACTTACTTAGTTTGTGTATCAGTCGAATTCGGGTTATCAAACAGCGTATGAGAAACTTACTGAGTACATTCACTTACACAGTGATGCATATCTGTCCCACTCCCGCGTGTAAACAAATTCTTTCGCACCTTACTATGTACGAGAGTTCTCCAAATGGAAATAACTCGGACGTATCTCGAAACCGGCGTATTATTTGAATTTATGTTAATTTGGCGCTCCGTAGTCCATCATTCCATCCACATAAAAGTATTTCATAATGACGTGTGAATTGGGACCTTATATTTTCAGATGACTAAACATCATGTCCAGGCCACATAGGTCTATTTATTGTAGAAAACCTCTCCACTCGCATATTCATGACATTTTGGCGTATCAAACCATTATGTCTCAAAGTCAATTAGGGCAGAATCAGGGGCGTCGAGACTAGAGTGTTAAATTTCTGTTCTTTTCAACATTGATTTTAAGAATGATGATGTATTTATTACCATGACCTTCACCTAGTCATTATAACACGTCAAGGTTACAGAAATTCAAAGTTTTGTCCGAACATTTTTTTTTCATAGTGTACAACTAAAGAACTTTAGCACCGAAATATGATGGCTGTCCAGAAAGTTCGAAGACACACGCTATTTTTTGTTTAAAATAACGACTGTGGTAATTGTGTGACATAACATTTTGATATAGGCCATGATAATATACAAATACGAGGACAATGCACAATACTTTGTGTTTTAGCATAAATACTTTGTACAGTTGTTTATACAAGTCACACGGCCCAGCCCGACGTCCAGTTCAGATTAACTATAACGTTGCGATAATTTCCTATTCCTAGTCCAACATCACACTTCAGGTATCTCCTTAAATCAAACACATTAGAATACCATTCACTGTCCTGGTGAGGTATTGGAAACCGAAGATTTGTTAACATCACAGACGCGACTTCCCTCATGTTAGACGTGTGGGCTTCCATAATAATGTTTAACATTTTCATTACATTTAGTGGTCTTAAACTTCTTACAGCATCTCCGAAATAGAACAATACATCGGAAAATCGTCTATGTAATCAACGACCTGGGTATATTCAGTTACGGTTTTGTCTCTATCGAAGTTTCCCCCCAGGACAAAACAGAACATTCTATTATTGTAACACTCTTCCGTTCGGATTGCTGACGTCATATTTTCGGGTGTTTTCAGAGATCTATATTTCTTGCGGTGTTTTCTAGATACCCCCTTTAATCGTCAAATAAACATCAGAAAATAACATTAGTTAATTTTACCACATCAAAATTAAATTATATTTAGCTTTGACCTGTTTTTATTACAACTATTAACTATTTGAAATCATTTGCCCTCCGCAATTTTTAAGGACCGCAATTTCCCAATTTCTTTTGGATTTGGAATTTCAGAACAACTATTTTGGTATACATTGTGCAGATCTAGACCCATTTAAAATGTTTTCACAGAAACGCGTTAGACAGCCCTAGTATATTGCATTTAAAAAAAGAAGAAGACCTAAGTTGAATGTCACTTGTTAGTGAGTGAGGAGGGTTTTAGTCATACAATGTGTCCTGTCTTTGAGAGAGAAGGGGGTCTAATTCTTCAAGGGACAACTCTACTTTATCTCGTAATGATTTATATCTTGTTTGAAGAAATATGAGAGAGAGAGAGAGAGAGAGAGAGAGAGAGAGAGAGTCAGTCCCACTCTCCTCATTCTGCACATACACTACAGAATTAATGACAGTCACCCAGAATCCAAAAGCCTGGGTATCACACAATGCTCCAAAAACCCAAGTTTGAAGTGTGAGTACCACATAGAGATCTAAAAGCCCGGGTATGAGTTGTGGGTACCACATAGAGGTCCAAAAGCCGGGGTATGAGTTGTGGGTACCACATAGAGGTCCAATAACCGGGTATTGAGTTGTGGGTACCACATAAAGATCTACAAGCCTGGGTATGAGTTGTGGGTACCACATATAGGTCCAAAAGCCCGGGTATGAGTTGTGGGTATCACATAGAGATCTAAAAGTCCAGGTTTGATTTGTGGGTACCACACTGAATTCCAGGAAACAGGTACACAAGAGGCCCACAGACCTTAACGGTTACCCGAGTACCATAGCCTATACAGATCTGTCTGGGAGTCTCTTATTTACATTTAAGCCACATTCTTTTGTACACAGCTTTATCATGCATCCAATTCCTATTCAATTACAATAGAAGGAAAGTTGAAGTTTGAAGCATTTATACAGCCCTTATTCAAATGTCCCCAATTGACCAAATGCCCCCCCCCCCCCCCCCCCCCCCCAAGTTTCATCTGACCAGACCATCAAGGCCATGGATATTGTCATAATCATTATGCACAAAAATTATTGTCACAATACATAATATCAAGTAGATTTCGGTTGCAGAAACATTCTTGTTCTTTAGCCATATTGGCCTCACCCTAAGTTTGAACCCCTGACCTAACCAGGGGTAATGCATTTTATAATACATACATGTAGATTAAAGCTTCATGGACATCATAAACATGCATTCAGTTTATCTTTCACTACTGGAAGTAAAGAAAAGGATTTTTTAAAGTAAATAAGTCCATTTTATATGGCCACATTGGCCCCACTTTAGGGCCTAAACCTTTATTTCAGGTGCAAACTTAGGTAGAGGGCCTCATGAACATTATAACTATGCATTTATTTTTTTTCTCATACATATGTGGAAGGAGAGAAGATTTTATAAGATTAAAAACATCTCACTATATGGCCATATTGGCCCCACCCTTTGACATGAATCCCTGATCCAGAGGTCATGAATTTCACAATTTAGGTTGAGAGCTTCATGGATATCATAACTATGCATTTAGTTTTTCTCAAACATGTCTGAGAGTAAAGAAGACTTTCCAAGATTCAATACATTTTCACTATAGAGCCATCTTGGCCCCACCCTAGGGCCTAAACCCCTATACAAGGGACCATGATTTTCACAATTTAGGTAGAAATCTTCGTAATCATGCATTTGGTTTTTCTCACACATGTGCGAATAAAAGAAAAGATTTTTGAGGCATTATTTGCAGTTTTGGCCCCACCCATAAAGCCCCAGGGGAGCCAAGATCATAAATTTCACATTTCATATTCCTCTTTTCCTAAAGAAGCTTCAAACCAAAATGGTAACAATTGGCCTTGTAGTTTTCAAGAAGATCGATGTTAAAAATGTTAAATTGTTAACGGATGACGCACAGCGATGGATGAAGACCAATGGCAATAGGTTACCCGAGTGACTCAAGTGATCTAAACATAGTTAGTTACATTTAACTGACAGTTAATGTCAAATTAATGCTAAGTATATTTAAAGTGTTAAACAATGGCAAGTTAACTTTTAGTAAAATATAATGAACCTTTGTGCAACTCTGTCAAATAAGGAATTAATTGAGAAGTGGCTAGTTTCATTGGATAGGGGTTGATGTTTCTGCCCTGAAATATGAACTAATCACTTTGCACTTTTTGTGTTTTTAAGCTGACAATTACCAATAGCATAGAAGGATATCATCAACAGAGAAAGAACTTCAAAGTACACATGTATATGGTTAAACCTTTCTTTTATTTTTCTTCCTTTTCGATCTTTTAACTTTCTTTTCATTTCCAAACACAGGTAGATACTCTGTTGTCTGATATTTCCTAAATTTAGCCTGCTCCACACTTTCCCATTCACTTTTCCTCTTTCGACCGAAATCTGGAATTGTATCCACTGTGGCCTCTTCTTTTGAGAATGGAATGAAATCTGTCCCAATGTTCCTCCCACCAGAAGCAGTGTTCTTATAAACATAAAACTGAGAATAGTCTGTTGTATTTTGTTGTGTACTCAGTGAGTCTATCTTTTGGGAATCCACTTCATTTGCTGTTGTTTTTGTGTCAGCCAATGAGATTTCTTCTTCTTTATCATCTTTTGTATTGAAGTCTGTGATTGGTTCCTTTTTAATGGACTCACTCTCTATCCATGGCAGACTTTGTACAGGAATTAGATCAGAAATTAAGTCCACAGCTTCATCCAGTCCTGAGGACTCGACAGTCTGGGATTTCTAAATTTAATAATACACGTCGTTGACATATGGAAATAGAAACGACTGAGGCTCTTAGTTTTAGGAATAATGTCCCCCCCCCCCCACCCCATAGAAAGGGGAGGGGGAATTTAATTTAATTGAATTTACTAATCAATACAGTACAACACGGTTACAGTAAATAAACTTATTTAATGAATTCACGTTTACAGCGAAGTAAGATCTATTCCCCGTAAATTCAATTTATTAGATAAAATGAATTATGTTTGTAGTGAATCGAAATTGCTCATCCCCAGGACTTTGCTAAAAGTGTGTTTTACTGTACAACTATAGCCAGTGAAGTCTGTAAGTCTGAATATATACAAAACAAGGTCCCTGAAGGAAAACCGTTAAATGAAACATTCATAAATTGGGCCTCATTTTTAGAAAGAATGGTAATAATTAGTAGATAATTAATAAATCTAATATTCACGCCCCAGAGATGACACTCAATTGAAATTTCTGGTCCACGCAATGTCATATCATAATCATACACATATATAACATAAAACTATGTCAATGCCTCATGCTTACTAATTTCCTTGACTACGACTGGCACACTACAATGAGGAACAGATTACCTTGATTCCTAATGCCATAAGTGATGAAATCTTCAACAAAGGACACAGTGTAGTACTTAGTTTTGAAATGGAAGCAGCTGGGCAGTTCCTACTGGCAGCTAGACCAATCAAATGTTGTGTAAGCATCTCAGGTTTACATGACTGACAAGTGAGAACCAATCGCATCTGATCTCTCTCCAAGCCTTTAATAACTTCATTTATTCCCAAACAAAGTCTTGCCCTACAAATAATTTAGATAAATAAAGTAATATTAACACCCTAATATTTTGACTACTTGTATGTGGTCCTCATTGTCATTCCAGTTTTTAGCCGAGTTGCAACAAAATTGAACTCAGCTATTGGTTTGGTGATGCGGGCGGGTGGGCGGGCGTTTGGGCGTCAACAATTGGTTTCCGGATGATAACTCGAAAAGTTTACAATCTAATCAAATGAAACTTTAATATACTGTTGGGTACCAGGTAAGGAAGACCCCTATTTATTTTGGAGAAAAAAGGTCAAAGGTCGAGGTCACAGTGACCGAAAATAGATTTAAAATTCCAAAAAAATTTGGTTTCCGGAGGATAACTCAATTTTTTTTAATTTGAATCACATGAAACTTGGATATATTGTTGGATACCAGCACAGCAAGGCCCCTATTGATTTTGGAGAAAAAAGATCAAAAGTCAAGGTCACAGTGACCGAAAATAGATTGAAAACTTCAGACAAATATGGTTTCTGGACAGTAACTCGAAAAGTTTAAAACTGAAATTAGTTCTTCACAATTATAAATATGCCACATCATTCCTGACTTTACAATGTATCCCATGCAACTTGGCTCATGCACCGCTGGGTGCATATATTAATAATTTTTTTTACAACATGATTCCCCAGAGCAGGGTAAGACTGGGATTTGATAATGCACTATTCGGGTGAGTGATGTGACCTACAGGCTTTTTGTTGTAATATGAAGTGATATTCTACAGTTTTTTGTAACTTTCACATCCTGCTTATTTTTCTTGCACACAAACATGTCTGCTATGAAATTTACAAATCAAAAATATTTTCTAAAATTCTGAGACATCAAACAGACAATACTGTATGTGTATGTATATATACAATAAATATCCGATATCTATCTTTATTCTCATTCAGCTTTAATTTTTGTCATTTTCACTGCTGACCAAAATTTGTGATATTGAAACTGCAGTGAAAAATAATCTTGCTATTAGCCATTACATTTATTGGTAAATAGAATGGACAAATAAAATTATGAAAATTTAACAAAGAATAAAAATGAATTGTCACAAGACTAAAGGAGTGAATTTTAAGTTATATAGAGAATGAGGTGGGATGCTTGCAGATTCTGTGAAAGATCACACATGAAACAAGAGGCCCATGGGCCACATTGCTCACCTGAGTCACCTTGGCTCATATTTAAAGATTTTTCCTATATATTCATATGTAAAACTTTAATCCCCTATTGTGGCCCCAATCTACTCCTGGGGGCCATGATTTTTTTCAAAATTGAATCTGGACTATGTCATGTAAATTTCCACTTTCCTGGCCCAGTAGTTTTTGTGAAGTAAAATTACTAAAACAAATCTAAATCTAAAAACATGATATGCATGAATAAAGTTCCACGCCATACAATCAAATGATATAAAGTTGAAATAAATATACAATTATACACTTGAAAATGTCATGTTAAAATGATGGTAAAGAAACCATAAAGATTTAACCACCTATAATATGTTTTTGAGAAGATTTTTCATATATATTTGTATGTAAAACTTTGATCCCCTATTGTGGCCCCATCCTATCCTCGGGGGCCATGATTTTAACAAACTTCAATCTGCACTATGTTAGGAAGCTTTCATGTAAATTTCCACTTTCTTGGTCCAGTAGTTTTTGAGAAGAAGATTTTTAAAGATTTTCCCTATATATTTCAATGTAAAACTTTGATCTTTGATTTTTTAAAAAGATTTTATTACTTATGTAAAAGTTTGATCCCCTATTGTGGCCCCATCCTAACCCCAGGGGTCATGAGTTTCACAAACTTGAATCTGCACTATGTTAGAAAGCTTTCATGTAAATCTCAGCTTTTCTGGCTCAGTGGTTCTTGAGAAGAAGATTTTTAAATATTTTCTCTATATATTTCAATGTAAAACTTTGATCTCCTAGTCTCGCCTCATCCTACCCTCGGGGGCCATGATTTGAACAAACTTGAATCTGCACTATGTCAGGAAGCTTTCATTTAAATTTCCACTTTCCCGGCACAGTAGTTTTTGAGAAGATCTTTAAAGATTTTCCCTATATATTTGTATGTAAAACTTTGATACCCTATTGTGGCCCCATCCAATCCCTGGGGGCCATGATTTGATCAAACTTGAATCTGCACTATGTCAGGAAGCTTTCATGTAAATTTCAGCTTTTCTAGTCCAGTGGTTCTTGAGAAGAAGATTTTTAAATGACCCCACCCTATTTTTGCATTTTTGTGATTATCTCCCCTTTGAAGGGGACATGGCCCTTCATTTGAAGAGACTTGAAAGCCCTTCACCCAAGGATGCTTTTAGTCAAGTTTGGTTATAATTGGCCCAATGGTTCTGGAGAATAAGTAAAAAATGTAAAAAGTTTACAGACGGACAGACGGCGGACAACAGGCGATTAGAAAAGCTCACTTGAGCTTTCAGCTCAGGTGAGCTAAAAAAGTGTGTACACAGTGCTGATCAAAAGACAGACACCAATAGTGATTTTCCTAACAGATTCATACCTGTCAGTCTTTGTTTTACTCTGACCATCTCCCTGTCCATTTGTCTGGACATCAGATGGTGGTTCTGTATTCTGAGTCTGATCATTGCTGGCAGGGTGCACTACATTGTTATCAGTTTCCTCAGCGTCTTTCCCGTCCTTTCTTTCATCGGACACGCCCCCCTCTGTGACCTGACCATCTTTTGAAATATCCGTGACAGCGTTCCGTCGTTGACGTTCTTTTTTCAGTATTCTTTGTTGCTTTAATTGTTTACTTCTCGCTTCCCTCTCTTCTGCTATTGGTGTTATTACTCTAAAATACCCATACAATTTTTTACACCTCAAATTAACACAAAAATATCAAAAACATATGATATATATTTGTCAAATACACAGCCAATTGAACATTAATCTAACATTAGAATAACTTTCATTTAATGCTAAATTATTGTTAAGCTTAATTGGCTGTACAACTTGAACATAGTCCTGACCTCCCAATTCCATCACTTCCTAAACCCTCCTTCTAGATCAGCCTGTACAGGTATTTAAATGATACTGCCATTGTAAGTTATGTAAATATCTTTATATGTGTTTAAAAGTTAGACCAGAAATTTGATACATCATTAGGAGAATATCCTCACTATACTCACAGTAAATCATTCATCACACTATAGAGCTTATATAGCATTACCTACGCCTTCATCATTCAATAGAAAATTGTACTAATGTTACAATTCTGCATAGTCTTCCTTGTTATGTCATACTTTATGTCAATCATATTATTGTACAAATCATTTTATGTGTATACATTAATCTATGAACTGCATGGTTCTTGGTAATAAACAATACAATTACATAAGCCAATTTCCAATACTTACATGTCTTATCACAGGTGTGAATTAGTGCTTCTAATATCAAGCTTTGTGTAAAGTATGATACAGTATAATTTGTCCAAACCGAACTCTGAGTACTCCGGCGCTCTGTCAATTCCGGCCATAAAATATAGTCCCTAACATTTCTTTAACAAATCCTTTATTGATAATTCCCTGTACTCCGGATACTGCGTATTCTGTATATCGGCCGGCTCACACAGTCCCAACTGCTATCAATTAACTTTTAATTATCCTGTGTAAACCGGCCCCCGATGATACACCACCCTAATTGTTGCGGTCAATTGTATTCGGTGTACACAAGGTCCCAACTGCTCGTAATTAGCTCTAATTATCGCATTTAAACCAGCCACCCCACGATGACCAAACTGTCGGTATTCGGTCGATCACACGCGGTGTACACAAAGGGTGTCTCAAGGGAAGCCACAGGTAAGTAAAAGAGTGCAACTGGCGATGAGTCGCGATCAGTTTAAAATAAAACCTTATTTTTAGGGGGTGCAATTTTCAATTATGACAGCACCACGCACGAGGTAATGGCGCCCTCCCCCTAACGACAGATGCGAGAACTGACATTAAAAGACAAAGTTCAATTAATCGATGAATTCGATACATTCTTGGAATGAAACAAAATCGGCAACAATCCCGTTGTGTTTTCCAAAAGCAGGGTTTCCCCTCGTGGACTTCTCGGAGCTCTACGGCGAGTCAGACAGTGATGATATGCAATTAGTTAGCACAACTCGCCATGTCCGGTCGATCACTTGGCATTGTAGTAGTTTCCATTTCACAAATTGAGACAGTTGAAAGCGATACATTTACAATGAAAGCTGGGAAAGACAAATTTTAAACGAACACAACACAAACTTGACGAACGTACATAATGTAGCACTTGATAACGGCGATGATGTAGACGAAATTGACAATTTACCAACAGAAAATTGCGTGAATAATTCCCAGATTTTAAACTGTTTAATAAAAATTGAAACTTTTTCAAATGAGCATGACAATAAAACACTGACATTTATATTTTTACATTTTGAATTCTTTTGTGATATATTAAAACGTTTGCAATCATTACACACGTATGCATAGATAGTGAATACAAGGGAAGCAACTCTCATTCTTGTCAACATTCTGCACTCCGGACTCTGTGCAAACCGGCCAATTTCTTTGGAACCACACATAGCCGGTTTAGACAGATTATACTGTACATGTAATATCCAATTATAAATAGTTTCACGTTAATCATAAATTAATTAACCTCACCACACCAATCACAAGTCCACAAACACCAAGACAAAAACAAACTACTCGGATGGTAAGGAACCAATGGACAATGGCTCCCTCCCCCTCCCTCTCTCACGGTATTAAAGGAACAAATGGACAATGGTGCCCTCTCTCCCTCTCTCACAGTAAACTACCTAATAAAGCTTATCTATAAATTTCATCTTTTCTGGCCCAGTGGTTCTTGAGAAGAAGATTTTTTAATGACCCTACCCTATTTTTACCTTTTCTTGATTATCTCCCCTTGGAAGATGGCCTGGCCCTTTATTTTAACAATTTAAAATTCCCTTTACCTAAGGTTACTTTGTGCCAACTTTGGTTGAAATTGGCCCAGTAGTTTTTGAGAAGAAGTAAAAAATGTTAAAAGTTTACAGACAGACAGATGGACGGACGCCGGAATACGGGTGATCAGAAAAGCTCACTTGAGCTTTTAGCTCAGGTGAGCTAAAAACGTGTCGGACTAGTGAACTCTCTATAGCACTAGTCCGTACGGACTAGTGAAAATCTGGAAATCAATCTTGAAATGGTATTATTTTTAGCAAGATTTGTCTGAGCCTCTTAGATGTTTGAACTTTGGTTGATTACCTGCATGGTCAAGTGTTTGCATGACTATGACAGCCTGATCTTCCAAACACATGGAGTGCGTTCGAGAACGCCGTTCTTTGAACGTGCACAAATTGTCAAATTCCTGCCGATTTCGAACGCCGAGTACACATTACGATAACGTGTTTTAGGTGCAAGAATAGTGTGGTCTGAGAACATGCACGTTTGTTCACACATGTTCTCGTCATTCGCGACTCTAACACAGTAGTTCATAACTGACTTGGTCAATCGAGTGAAATTTATTGACTTTATTGATAAAATTTCGAACTCCTGTGACTCTAAGATCTGAGCACCAAAATAACAGAAACGTCGATCTCGAACGCACTTATGGACATTTATAAAAGGATTAACTCCGAGGTTAATATTGTATGCTTCTGAAGATCTTGAATGCGAAATAAAATATGGTGGTCTCTTTTTTGGTAAGGAACCAATGGACAATGATGCCCTTCCCCCCTCTCTCTCACGGTAAGGAACCAAAGGACAATGGCGCCCCCCTCTCTCTCACAGTAAGGAACCAATGGACAATGGTGCCCTCCCTCTCTCATGATAAGGAACCAATGGACAATGATGCCCTTCCCCCCTCTCTCTCACGGTAAGGAACCAAAGGACAATGGTGCCCCCCTCTCTCTCTCATGATAAGGAACCAATGGACAATGGTGCCCCCCTCTCTCTCACGGTAAGGAACCAATGGACAATTCTCTCTCTCACGGTAAGAAACCAATGGACAATGGTGCCCTCTCTCTCTCAAGGTAAGGAACCAATGGACAATGGTGCCCCCCCCCCTCTCTCTCTCTCACGGTAAGAAACCAATGGACAACTCTCTCTCTCATGGTAAGAAACCAATGGACAATGGTGCCTCCCTCTCTCTCAAGGTAAGGAACCGATGGACAATGGTGCCCTCCCTCTCTCAAGGTAAGGAACCAATGGACAATGGTGCCCTCCCTCTCTCAAGGTAAGGAACCAATGGACAATGGTGCCCTCCCTCTCTCTCTCTCTCATGGTAAGAAACCAATGGACAACTCTCTCTCTCTCACGGTAAGAAACCAATGGACAATGGTGCCCCCTCTCTCTCTCACGGTAAGAAACCAATGGACAACTCTCTCTCTCACGGTAAGAAACCAATGGACAATGATGCCCTCTCTCTCTCACGGTAAGGAACCAATGGACAATGGTGCCCCCTCTCTCTCTCTCATAGTAAGGAACCCATGGACAATGGTGCCCCCCTCTCTCAAGGTAAGGAACCAATGGACAATGGTGCCCTCCCTCTCTCTCTCACGGTAAAGAACCAATGGACAATGGTGCCCTCCCTCTGTCTCTCTCTCACGGTAAGAAACCAATGGACAACTCTCTCTCTCACGGTAAGAAACCAATGGACAATGGTGCCCCCCTCTCTCTCTCTCTCGGTAAGAAACCAATGGACAACTCTCTCTCTCACGGTAAGAAACCAATGGACAATGATGCCCTCTCTCTCTCACGGTAAGGAACCAATGGACAATGGTGCCCCCCCTCTCTCTCTCATAGTAAGGAACCCATGGACAATGGTGCCCCCCTCTCTCTCTCAAGGTAAGGAACCAATGGACAATGGTGCCCTCCCTCTCTCTCTCACGGTAAAGAACCAATGGACAATGGTGTCCTCCCTCTCTCTCTCTCTCACGGTAAGAAACCAATGGACAACTCTCTCTCTCACGGTAAGAAACCAATGGACAATGGTGCCCCCCTCTCTCTCTCACGGTAAGAAACCAATGGACAACTCTCTCTCTCACGGTAAGAAACCAATGGACAATGATGCCCTCTCTCTCTCACAGTAAGGAACCCATGGACAATGGTGCCCCCCTCTCTCTCTCAAGGTAAGGAACCAATGGACAATGGTGCCCTCCCTCTCTCTCTCACGGTAAAGAACCAATGGACAATGGTGCCCTCCCTCTCTCTCTCTCAGTAAGGAACTAAATGGACAATTGTGCCCCCCTCTCTCTCTCACGGTAAGGAACCAATGGACAATAGTGCCCCCCCTCTCTCTCTCATGGTAAGGAACCAATGGACAATGGTGCCCCCCTCTCTCTCAAGGTAAAGAACCGATAGACAATGGTGCCTCCCTCTCTCTCTCTCAGTAAGGAACTAAATGGACAATGGTGCCCTCCCCCTCTCTCTCATGGTAAGGAACCAATGGACAATGGTACCCTCTACATCAAGCAGCTGACATACAGAGAAAAACAGATTAGATATTTCAGATCTACAATCCTTCATTTACAAACTTTGACACAACACACATGCATTGTGTTCAACAGATGTACAGTAACTCCACTAGCTGCAATAATGTAGCCCTATCCAATTTTTTTAAATTCTGACGTTTTCGGGATAGGGCTACAATTCCATAGGATCTCCGTAATGGTGCAAAATAATTTTATGAATAACCGATAATAAACTCTGTGTATTAGTCCCAAATGTTGTTTACACCAAAAGGAGTACCAACTTTGTGCTCGGGCATGTCTAATAAAGGTGTTTTTCATTAAATATAATGTACAGCATGCAAAATTCTTCGTCTGCTCCGCCATGCTTGTTATCGCAAGATCTCGTAGGTGGATCTAATGAAAAACCTATACATTGACAATCAGCGCGAAAATGTAGTTACTCGAGCCACTTCGACAAAGAAAGGAAAATCATATTGTTGCAGAAAGAATTTATATGGCATATGCAAATGACTTGACAATCGGAAGTTTATACTTCAGTACATCAAACATGGCGCACAAATATGAATCGAGAAATTGGAATTTATCGAAATTGTTGGAAACGGTAGAATAGTGCCTCACAAATCTTTAGTTGCAGGTTGTAAATTTATATATTGACTAAGAAACATAGAATATAATTTTATTTACGTAAAGAAAGTCAGGAAATGTTTAGAATGAGCGCAAATGTTGCGGGAGTGAATCACTCCCGCATTTGTACCATTACGGAGATCCTAAGGAGTTGTAGCCTTCTCCCTAAAAAAAAAAAAAAAAAAAAAAAAAATCAGAGAGGGCTACATTATTGCAGCTATAACTCCACTTCCGTGAACAGACAACAAGATGTGGAAACTTACTCTATCAGTATCCGTAGGATGGCCTCCTGTGTTTCCAACGGCAAGTCAGATCTGAAAGAGTCAAGGCGTTTAATTTATTCCTAAACAGAAGGATGTTAGATAATTGTAATGATGACTTTATCAATCATTTCTTTTTTCACCATACACAATCTTCAGCCAGGAATTAATATGCAAATACTTCTATTAAATATCTATTCATAGCAGGAATACCCAAAGACTTCTAGTCATGTACAATTATTTTTATCATTATCTACTGTGAAAACAGCAAAGAGACCTCTACCGAATTCCATTTGTTAACAGTAACAAAAGGCCCATGGGCCATAGCACCCACCCAAGTCAAACCTACGCAGAGCATGTCAAACACAACCAATTTAGTTTTTATATAAACATGGTCAAAATAAGTACATGGAAAGTTTAATGGATATCATGCATTTTGTTCTGACACCTTATTTGCATGATAGCACTATATTTACATTTAACTCGCATGCATTTAGCTTTATTCACCTTTACTCTGTGAACAAATTACTTTAAAAAAGCAAATCTGACATCGTCATTCAGTTTTGATCTCTGCTGCACAAGCCCTTATAGTTACGCAGAATACCTATCAATTCAGACCATTTTACCAGTGAAAATGAAATGTTGTCGGACTGACGGACATGTCCGGTAATTTGACTCTCGGTCTGGTTCACTTCGTTATATTTCCAGTCCGAATGTCCGGTGACTTTCCGGCAACGGTTTCGGAAACTACGCAGCGTTCCCCCCCCCCCCCCCTAATATAACTGGTACTGATAAACGGTACCATTACCAATGCCAAAAACTGTTGATTTTTCCCAATTTTGAGACTAGAAATTCCCAATTCACTTGCCGCTGCTATTTTCGAGTTCCAGTTCTGTTTATAAATAAAAACCATACAAAAATGGCAACATGTTCCAATGAATTAAAATGGAACAATAATGCTGTCCCCGGTAAACCTTCAAAACGAAAATCCAATGACCAGGAGGCTCAAAGTCTTTCATGTTTTAATATAAAAATAATACTATTTTTTTTCGGTCTGGTAAAATGTGATTCGGTCCGGTAATGTTCCTGTGTTTACCAGACCGAATGTCATGTAAAACATTTCAACATTTCGCGATCACTGTTTTACTATAAAACATTCTGTGTGTGGCGGATCCAAACTTATTGGCCTAAAATCATTAAAATGACTAAATTGAGTATCTGATCCTGAAAAAATGTCTAGATCCGCCGACCTCGCATGTATGTTTTGAGTGAATGAGGCATTTGTGAAGCAAGTGAATGTAAACACGGTAACACTATTCCGACTCACTAACATCGCATGTACACTAATTGCATACTATACCGCCATAATTCTAATAATGCATATTTCAGATTGTAATGTGATAATAGAGGGCGAAGCCCTCTCACGGCCCTTCGGGCCGTGAGAGCGGAGCTCTCCCTATAGGTAACACATATATACATGTTTAAAAGGAAAATATAGGAAAATAAAGAAAAATTAAACCATACCTATGGAACTTGAAAAGTTTGGTACCAATGGCGTCGATTCGAATATTAGCGCGTGGACATGTATTCCTCCATTTTGAATCTCGTCTACCCTAGTTCACGTTGTTCTGAGATGTTGCACATAAAATCCGTAAAAGCATGTGAATCTTATTTTCTTAATCATATATAATCACTCCACGATTAACGCCATGTTTTTTGCTGTGGTTCAAACGCTATGTTTGTAAATTTGCTAAATAACGACGCTGAATATGACGTCACAATGTACTGTTTGCATCAATTTGCGTTATATTTCCCGCGTTCAATATATAGGCGGATCAAATGTCCAAAATTAGGATGCTTTGATACAGCTCCGTCCGCGTGCTAACTTCGGGTTGTTTTTGTCCTGTTTTGGATATAGATACTAATGCCAAAACTTTTTTGCTTCGCCCTCAAACACGGTCACACCGTAAAACATATTAAGGAAAATATAGGAAAATAATGAAAAATTAAACCATACCTATGGAACTTGAAAAGTTTGGTACCAATGGCGTCGATTCGAATACTATCGCGTGGACATGTATTTCTCCATTTTGAATCTCGTCTACCCTAGTTCACGTCGTTCTGAGATGTTACATAAAATCCGTAAAAGCATGTAAATCTTATTTTCTTAATCATATATAATCACTCCACGATTAACGCCATGTTTTTTGTTGTGGTTCAAACGCTATGTTTGTAAATTTGCTAAATAACGACGCTGAATATGACGTCACAATGTACTGTTTACATCGATTGCGTTATATTTCCCGCGTTCAATATATAGGCGAATCAAATGTCCAAAATTAGGATGCTTTGATACAGCTCTGTCCTAGTGCTAACTTTGGGTTATTTTTGTCCTGTTTTGGATATAGGTACTAATGCCAAAACTTTTTTGCTTCGCCCTCAAACACGGTCACGCCGTAAAACATATTAGCGAGCGCTGGCTCGTACTGTGAGCTCTAATGACTAGAGCGCGGGAAATAATCCGAGCTAAATCTCAACCTCTAAGAAGAATTTTTTTTTTACGCCAATCCCAGAAGTCCCTCGTACAAAATGGCGGATGGTTCGATTCGTAAAATAATAATAAAAAAAATCTTTGAAGTATTACAAACCTTTCTTATTTGAAAGGAAAGGATGACAATCATATTCTTCCCCCTTTCTTTTTCTTTTTAAAATATTGTCTAAAGAAATGTAAACAGTCACGTCACAACTACCAGGCTACGTCACAATACACTCGTTGCATTTCCCGCTAAACTGGTTCCTACATTGGCGAGAAGAGCAAGACAGTAATCCTACGTATTGACAGTGAACCAGATCAGTTTTCCTTGTTTTCAATATAAATTTTTTGAAAATGTATTCAGATATGCTGCGCTCGCCCCAACGGTCACACCGTAATCATATTAAGACATTGACACAACTAATTCTTGAATAACAGTTACCTGGCGTTTACATACGGACTACATAAAACCATTTTCTTGGGCCTTTTCTTTTGCTGCTTAGCTCGCATTTGACTTTTTAAGGAGCCTTGGATGTCCGAGAGAGACAACGTGGGGGCCGCCATAATTGATTATCGTCGAAATCCTTCGTGCGCTTTAAAGAATCATAGTTATTTACTACTCCATCCAAAGCGTTTTGGCAACATTGTTTTGTTTTGGTTGAATATATTTCCCGCCACGTGAGATGCCTCCGAGACGATCTTCTCGACAAGTCAGCAATGAATCGGAGAATTTGCCTGAACAGGACACACAACAGCTCAACAGCAAGGAAAACAACCAGTGGATATGTTTCCTGAATAGTAAGAATGACAACCGCTGCATACAAAGTGGTTCTTTCTTTTCATTGAGACCATCTTTCACTGACTTTCAGACATGCTGCTGTTTGTTTACAATGTTGATATATATCCAAAACTAAGAAATTCGTTGATGGGTTGATACTATGTTGATGGAGCTACTGTTAGAGCATGCTCATCCACATGTATAAACCTTTCATTGCTTATTTTGAATAAGTTTCTCTTACATATGTTAGTGTTAAATCTAGGATCAAGAGAGTCATGCGGGTTAGAATAGGTCCTCAGTACCCCTTGCTTGTCGTAAGAGGCGACTAAATGGGGGGGTCCTTTGGATGAGACCGCAAAAACTGAGGTCCCGTGTCACAGCAGGTGTGGCACGATAAAGATCCTTCCCTGCTCAAAGGCCGTAAGCGCCATGCATAGGCCTAAATTTTGCAGTCCTTCACCGGCCATGGTGACATCTCCATATGAGTGAAACATTCTCGAGTGGGACGTGAAACAATATAAAATCAATCAATCAATCTAGAGAGCAGTCTTCACGAAAGCATTTAAAACTTGCTGGCCAGTCGGACCAGTGAACTGTTTGAATTTACTGGCCCACAGTGAAATTTACTGCCCCCGCCCCCCCAAATTTTCATAGTACATGTTTATCACATACATTATGGAATGCATTATAAAACTGTGCAATTAATTTACTGAAACTATGCTTAATTATTACTCATATTCATATCCACCCTAAGACATCCTTTCTGTCGATACCAGAAAAACAACACCGTACACGGTATTCTCTCTCTCTCTCATCGCCCGCAACAGGACTACAAATTTACGTCTTTTTCACAAACGAGTAGCCTTCTCTACCAATACCAAATGTAAACGATTGATTAATTCTGTAAACTATAGAAATTGCATACAATCAGAGATAACTGCAATTGACGATCGAAGTTCATTTTAATTGGACAATGCAATAAAGCAGCAGTTACTGCAATACAGAACACTGCCATTTTTGTTGTTTCAATAAGTTGTTAGTTGAATATTCACGTGATCAACGTACAAGTTATCTTGACAATTACAATTATTGTTATCGTTCTTTACTTTAGAGAAATAAACAAACCACGATGTCAAAACACTTAGTTACTTTATGTGCTAATTATTGTTTTATTTTAAGTAAATAAGATGTTTAGAATATTTAAATCCAACATTATATTTAATGTAACTTACAAAAAGTCTACAAGCCCATCGGACTTCCTGATTTTTTATTTTCACTGACCCGACCCTAAAATTCACTGGCCTCGGTCTTCGGACCACTGAGTTTTCGTGAAGACTGAGAGAGGGCACACATATCATATGTTCAAAAGGGCACTTTTCGTCGCGGCAAGAAAATTTTTCGGCACTTTCATTGTATGATACTGTGATTATATAGTTATAGAATAACCATTTAGCCTCTTTAAAGGTTAATACCTGCTGCCTTGATTTTAAACTTTTCAATCAACCTTATGAAATAAAGAACAATTGTTTATATTAACAAATATTTTTAAAAATTTATAGAGAAAAAAGGGCATGGTGCAATTAAAAAGGGCATGGTGTGGCGCCATGCTAGTTTGCTTTAGATTTAAAACTATAAATATATGTTAACAGTGTGTAGTGTACTGAAAATTGCACACTCTAGGATAAATCATCAAAATTCTCCGTTTAATTGAAATGTGTTGATTATCCTTAAAAATTGTCCCCTGCCCATACCTACTGTATATCACTAATAATAGGAACTCTTCAATATCAGGAGATAAACAATTCCTTCTTGGGAATCCTCATTTGCACAGAAAACTTTTTATTATTTGGAATGTTCATACCTAGATGGTAAACAAAGCGAAATTAATTGTGATAGTGGATGACGGGTGTATATGTGTGTCCGACCCCCCCCCCCCCCCCCCCCTCTCTCTACCCCTTCTGGATTTGCCACTGCATTGCACCTGTGACATTAAAAAACGGGATTTATAAAACTGAGGTGTAGAAAACAACTCATTCATGTATGAAGGTCTTGACACACTATTTATTGAGTGTCCCAATTGGAACTTGGTATGTTATAGGCAAAATTTAAAATAATCAAACTTTGTCGTGACTCTTTCAGGTCCGTATGACATATACTATTTAAACTATAGAACAATCTGTCAAGCAATCGTTTTGCACGATTTTGTGGATGATATGGTACTCTTGAATAGCTCTATTCAATACCTTTCCAACGGTATAAACACGAGCCATCAGCTCCACCTAGTTTTAAACTTATAGTCATTTCAGTAGAGCCAGTCATTGACCACTGTTGTAAAAATGGTTGGGAAACGGGCTGAGAATATTAAAGAAATTAGAACTCTGAACTTATATAAAAGTTCTCACAAAACTCGGTCATTCGGTAATGCAGATTTTTATTGAATTGGGGGAAGTTTATGAGTGTGACAAGGTATCTTATGAGGCAGTTCGTAGGTGGAGAAAGAAATTTCTGACTGGCACAGAGTCCGTCAGAGATGCAGCAAAATCTGGCCGACCTGTTACTGTAACAGGCAAGGCAAATGTCTCAAAAGTCAGGGATATAATTGAAAGTGATGGCAGATACATGATTCGTGATATTGCCAAACTTTTTATTATTTGGGATGTTCATACCTAGATGGTAAACAAAGTGAAATTAATAGTGATATTGTCAAAGTTGTTGGCATATCGCTATTGCGGTTGCATTTCATTTTGAAGCGTATTTTGAAAGTACGAAAGATTTCTGCCAGATGGATACCGCATATATTGACAAATGACCAAAAACGGGTACGAGTACAAATTGCTAAGCAATTGCTCAAAGACAATTTGCAAACATTGTTACTGGTGACAAAACATGGGTTCACTATTTCAAACCATTAGAAAAATTGTAAACAAAATATGGCTAACTAAACATGGTAGAAGGCCTGTGGATGCTAAAAGAACCATAAGCACAAAAAAGATTCTTTATTGCATATTTTTCTCATGATGATGTAGCCGTACAAAATTCCGGTGCCAATTAAGGGCAAAAGTGTTACAGGTCGGTTTTGACGAGATGTTATACTAAAAAAGCTCAAGAAATATTATTATAAATGATGCCCCGTGTCAGGATTTAGGCATGTTTGTCTACTTCATGATAATGCTCCATCACATACATATGAGCTTGTGAAGCAATTTTTGAAGTCAGAGAAGGTTACCGTCTTGCCACACCCACCATACTCTCCAGATCTAGCCCCATGCGACTTTTACCTTTTTCCAAAACTTAAAAAGTTCTTATGTGGTCGTCGTTACAAGTCCCGACAAGCCCTTGGCTCAGCCATCAGTCAGTGTCTCAGAGATCTACCTAAATCAGCGTACTGTGACACATTTGAGATATGGATCAGGAATTTTTTTAGGGTCTGTAAGGGGCCAAAATAAGGCCCCATTCCCAATGCTAAAAAGTAGGTATTTTCCCCAATTTTTGCTTTGAAATTCCCAAACAATGAAAATAAATCAAGTACGGTAGCCAATTTTTCATAGAAACTTCTTCACAGGCCCATAGATGACAATTTTTGCATCAAAATTGTTAAGTAAACCTAATTTTTTGGCCTCTTCCTTTTTGAATGAGGTAGGCTTTGACCAAATTGAAAGTCAGAAGGAGTTCAATTATAGCTTAATGCACTCTGGATTGGTTTTCTCCCTATTTCTTTGTATGAGACATTTTTCCCAATTTCAAGCAAATGTCGCCATTTTTCCAAATTGGAAAGGTCCAGGCCCTTAAAATCAAGACCTTAAAAAAACCCCGTGGATTCAGAAATTCAAATTATTTATTTTAATGACATGTCACTTTGATGTATAGGGATATAATTGAAGCAAATGATGTTCGTTTTTGGCTCTTAAACCCTTTTAAAAATTATATTGACTTTTATATACATGATGTATGTAATTAAAGGTTTAAGGATATTAAGATAGTAAAAGAATAACAAATACACACAAAAACCAATCACATATTAAGAAATTCTCACCGATTCCCATCACTACTTTTAATATATTGTAAGTTTTTTTTTGAATGAAAAAGTGAAGATAATGAACAGTGTTCAATCTCATAATTCCTGTTAATTAAAGAATACAAAATTGAGAGTAGAGCATGCAAACATAGACCCCTAGACACATCAAAGATGGGCTGGTGCTAAGCCTAAGGAGGAGTAAACATCCCTGTTGATAGGTCACACCCACCGTAAGCCCTATATCTTGAATTAGTTTCTGGTATCTTAAAGTGTTATAGATCTACTTTCTCTCTCCAACGATCTATTAAGTGATGCAACACATCCTAGCTATGTTTAGAAGGATGAATTGATTTAAAGAATAAATGAATTAAAGAATACAAACAGTCTGATTTAAACCAGCCCCCCTTCTCCTGTCGTCGTCGATAGGAGAAGGGGGGGGGGGGCTGGTTTTAATCAGACTGAGAATACAAAATACAATGATAATTAATGAATTGGTAAAATTGAAAGATGGACTAATGAACAATTATTAAATTTTTCTTCAAAATTTCTTTTACAGTGTCTTATTATATTGCACTTGTATAAGGGTAAATGTTATTGATGGTGTTACCTGGTGGTGTTACCTGCAAATACACAGAATTCTAAATTAGTTATTTTGAATTGGAATGTTGTCTTCAAAGAGAAATAACTCAAGCACTTTGTAAAAAGTTCCTTGCAAACAGTGTCTTAAACCTGGAAATATGCAATACATTATGTATCATTGTACCCTTATACTGTTCAGTAATGATGTAAAAGTATCTAAAAAAAATAAGTATAAAGGTCAAATTTTTAAATTGATTGATTTTCCGTTGAAACACCTAAAATATTCTGTCTTTTGATTTCCTACAAAGGATGTAGTGTACCCCAGTTTTCAATATCTGAACAAGAAGACCCCCCATCCCCACCCCCGTCCGTGGTATAAATGTTGATTATGGGTTGTAACAAGACACAATGAAATATAAGTTTTACCAGTCCGTGATATAAATGTTGATTATGGAGGACATTATTAAACACAATGAAATCTTGCTGGTCACACACAGGGGCAGAAGAAACCTGTGACCTTAAATATTGATCTCCCTTAACCAGGATTTAATTCAGTGCATGTAATTGCTAGATCTACTTAACATATAAATATGGATTTAATTCAGTGCATGTAATTGCTAGATCTACTTAACATATAAATATGGATTTAATTCAGTGCATGTAATTGCTAGATCTACTTAACATATAAATATGGATTTAATTCAGTGCATGTAATTGCTAGATCTACTTAACATATAAATATGGATTTAATTCAGTGCATGTGATTGCTAGATCTACTTAACATATAAATATGGATTTAATTCAGTGCATGTAATTGCTAGATCTACTTAACATATAAATATGGATTTAATTCAGTGCATGTAATTGCTAGATCTACTTAACATATAAATATGGATTTAATTCAGTGCATGTAATTGCTAGATCTACTTAACATATAAATATGGATTTAATTCAGTGCATGTAATTGCTAGATCTACTTAACATATAAATATGGATTTAATTCAGTGCATGTAATTGCTAGATCTACTTAACATATAAATATGGATTTAATTCAGTGCATGTAATTGCTAGATCTACTTAACATATAAATATGGATTTAATTCAGTGCATGTAATTGCTAGATCTACTTAACATATAAATATGGATTTAATTCAGTGCATGTAATTGCTAGATCTACTTAACATATAAATATGGATTTAATTCAGTGCATGTGATTACTAGCTCTACGTATAAATATGGATCAGATTATAAGAATTTTGGAAGTGATTTACTGCCTGATTCCTAAGATAAACATTGAATCTGGAATGATGCCATTGCATCGAGTACGTTTATATAAATATGCACTTAGATTATGTTTTTGTTGCTCATTAACCTATTTACATGCTAACAACATGACAAGCCAGGAATGAGGATTTTAGGTTCTTAGGAGGTATTTTTGAAATCACCACTTTTTTTCCAGAAATGCTTGTCATTGTTTATGATTCAGTAGATCCACTGTAGATGAATTCCATGCAGGCAAGGCCAGAAACTGGATTTTTTGTTATAAACTTGAGTTCTGCATTTAACTAATGGTGATATCATCCCTAAAATGTAACTTCAAAGGAAGGCACATACACTGAGAACACCTCACCTCCCACACCACTCCATATTTACCCCACACCACCACTCCATACTTACCCCATACCACCACTCCACACTTACCCCACACCACCACTCCAAACTTACACCACTCCACACTTACCACACACCACCACTCCATACTTACCCCATACCACCACTCCACACTTATCCCACACCACCACTCCACACTTAACCCATACCACCACTCCACACTTACCCCACACCACCACTCCAAACTTACCCCACACCACCACTCCAAACTTACCACACACTACCACTCCATACTTACCCCATACCACCACTCCACACTTATCTCACACCACCACTCCATATTTACCCCACACCACCACTCCAAACTTACACCACTCCACACTTACCACACACCACCACTCCAAACTTACACCACTCTATACTTACCCCACACCACCACTCCATACTTACCACCACTCCATACTTACCACACACCACCACTCCATACTTACCACACATTACCACTTCACACTTACCCCAACTCACACCCACACTTACCACACACCCCCACTCCATACTTCCCCCACACCACCACTCCATACTTATCTCACACCACCACTCCATATTTACCCCACACCACCACTCCAAACTTACACCACTCCAAACTTACCACACACCACCACTCCAAACTTACACCACTCCAAACTTACCACACACCACCACTCCAAACTTACACCACTCCACACTTACCACACACCACCACTCCAAACTTACACCACTCCAAACTTACCACACACCACCACTCCAAACTTACACCACTCCACACTTACCACACATCATCACTCCATACTCACCCCATACAACCACTTCACATGTACCCCAACTCACACACCCCACTCCATACTTCCCCCCACACCACCAC
The DNA here is from genome assembly GCF_947568905.1 of Ostrea edulis. NCBI lineage: Eukaryota > Metazoa > Mollusca > Bivalvia > Ostreida > Ostreidae > Ostrea > Ostrea edulis. The sequence continues at coordinate 35,687,679 of NC_079172.1, read as the reverse complement.
CCCATACTTACCACACAGCACTCCATACTTACCTCTCACACCATCACTCCATACTTACCTCATGCCACAACTCCACACTTGCCCCACATCACCACTTTATACTTACCCCACACCACCATCCCATAGTTACCCCATGCTACCACTCCACACTTGCCGCACACCACCACTCCACACTTTCCACACACTACCACTCCATACTTACCACACCTCTCACACTACCACTCCATACCCCACCTCACACACCACCACTCCACACATACCTACCTCACCACTCTACAATTACCACACCTCTCACAATACCACTCCATACTCTCCTCACAACACCACTCCACACTTACTGCACACCACCACTCCATACCAGTCTGATTAAAACCATGGCAGGTCTTTTAATGCTGTTATTAATGGCAAACGTACAAATGGAACATAAATACTGCTAAATCTATTCAACTATCGATGATAGGAGAAGGGGGGCTGGTTTTAATCAGACTGCACTCCATACTTACCCCATACCACCACTCCACCCCCACCTCTCACAACACCACTCCATACTTGCCACTTCATACATGGTGTGTCACTGATGGCCCTTCGTCCCCCACCCCTCCAAACTGACAGTGTTGATGTGTCACTGATGTCTTCCCCCTCACCTCTCCTTCATGTAACTAATTGTGTTAATGTTTCAATTATGGGTTGTATCTTGAAGTGCAAACAATGCAAAATGCAATGCATTTTCCTGTTATTTCAATGGGTTTTCGGATTTGAACCCCTTCTTTTAAACTCGGGAATTCTGTCATGTTTTGGTGCTTCATATATAGAAAATTTGTGTATTCATATTGTATTTTTGTGTCATTTTGATTACATGCATGGGACAAAGTGAATGAAGTGTGCTTCAGGCAGGGCACATTTACTTAGTATTTTTGGATTATAAATGAAAAGTTTTTGTGAATGTAAAGAAATTTAGGGAAAAAAACACAGTTCAGGATTGAAGACAAGCAAAGAAAGACATTTAAAAAACATGTAGAACACTGAAAGTAGGTCACTGAAATTCCTAGGTACAGATAATACCAAAATCAGGGTAATTGATAGTTATATTTGTTTTAAAGATATTTTGTGGGGAGAGGCTGTTGAATAGATTTAGTAATATTTATGTTCCATTTGTACGTTTGCCATTAATAACAGCATTAAAAGACCTGTCATTAAAGGAATCCAAAAAACATTTTATCTCTTCATGTGGGTTTAAATCTTCAATTTAAAGATTGATTCAAATGGTTTTAAGGATAAGCTTGTAAACATTAACTTCAGAAATCATTTTAGTAAATGAAAGATGTTTATAAACTATAATGTAAAAGCTATGAATAGGGTTTTAGCTCACCTGAACTGCAAGCTCTACATGAGCTAGTTTGTTTGGTCAGAATCTGTCATATAGAAGTTTTCACATTTTCAACTTCTCAGAACCACTGGGTCAATTTCAACCAATCTTGATACAAAGCCATTTTGGGTGAAAGGGTGTTAATTTTATGACAAATGAAGGACCATGCCCCCTTTCAAGGCGAAATTTTGAAAAGATAGTGAAAATTGGTTAGTGTGTTTTAAAAATCTTGAAAACCATTGGACCAGACAAGCTATTCTAATAGAGTTTTTCTTAGATAATGATGATGAAGTTTTTTCAAAGCATAATCCCTGGAGCCATTGTTCATTGAAAGTTAAAAAATTTTGGCCGTTAATGCTGAAGGTGGGACTGTAAATTTCGCTCATTTAAAAATATAATATGGGGATATGAAAATGAACAAATCGGGAAATTCTAAACTTTGCTTTCGATCAACCCTCAAAGTTTTCAAGAAACGTCAATTTTCGTCCAGCAGTACCGTACTTTGTTCGTGGAATTTTTTTTAATGTACAGAGTAGCTAAATAAATTTTGATACAACATGACTGATCATGAAAGTTATTGTAGAATGTCGTCTGTTTGACGCGTCCCTCTATTGACAGTGAAGTTTTAGAGTTGCCTAAAGCGGGTGTACGTTAAAACATACAAATACACAATACGTTAAAATGAGCTATATGAATTAATAAAAATAAAGTTTATCTGTGTTGATATCTCGTATATGTTTTTGTTTTAAGGTGTGACAAATATTTGTATCAAGGTTTTCTGGCGACACACATATTCTGAAATATATCGCGGAGTATATTAAAACATTGACCAAACAAGGACGCATTTTCGTATTCAAATTTGTAAACAAACGCGAAACCCTCTGTAAATCTTGCATCATTCTGTGCCATGGGAATGCGTACAAGATTTCATTAAGTATTTGATTGCCGTCCAAAATTTATTGTAAACACGACTTATTGGATTGACCCGCTTTAAAAAAGTCGATCCTCCTTTGATAACCGCTATTATGATATCTTGTTTTTAAACTCCCAAACAAATGAAATTCTATTGCAGAAAAAAATCTCTTGGAGGAATTCCAAATTGGCAGCAGAGCTCGGGTATTAAATAATTGGCAAGATAAGGGATATGTAAAAACAGATCTGTGGAGATTCGTTACAAACATAAGCAAGACACCGAAGCGGAAGGACGATAATATTTCTGATTCGGAATACGTTTTGTTCAGTTCTCACGATTTTAATAGATAATTAAGGAAACTAATTGTAGAAAAGCAGATAAAAAGTTCACAACGCCTTGGAAGTTTTCCTGAAAATCTCCGTGATTGATAAACTAAGGACGAAAGATACTCGGAAATTGACAACTTGTAGTGATAGAAAAAGAATTGAAGCAGCAAGGAGTGACTTCATAGATTTTAAGAGCTGGAAGAGAAAAGATCGTTGGTGGGTAAAATTTTCAAGATGGAGTCCATGGAAACGTTAATTTCATGTGACGAAAACAAGAAATCCATCTTTGAAGTTGACGCTCTATATCGTTGTAATTCGCTGGACAAAAACACAACGTTTCCACCCAAACAACGCTCCAAGTCTCCATCTAGGCAGTCCGAGAAAAGAGAAGATGACCAACATCACGTGCATTTTGCCGAGGCGCCATCTCTTGAATTTCATATCCCGGACGTTTCTGAAGATTCAGAAGAAAGGGACGGCTCCTTGCCATTTCTGTGTTCAAAGCATCCGAAACCCATACTGAAGAAAACCGCACCACGGAAAAGCCATGCATGCACAATAATTGTCTACGGAGAATGAGGCAGACTATCCGTCAACCGGATTAATCTAGCAGAAACCAGTACACTACCAAACCACGAAGTGTCACAGACTCGCACAGTTTGCCAGCAACTGCAAGGAACTTGACTCTGGAGAAAGGGCCCGGATGCAATACTTACATTTAGTCATTTACTCGAACTTGGTACTAATTTATTCTCAAAGCATTTTGTTCAATTTATATTGCAATTTCTACGCATTTATACGAGGAGAATGATTGTACAGGGGTATAGCAATCAGCTCTGGTGACAGAAGTTTGTGTCAATGAAGGACAACAGATTAGTAGTGTATGCATTTGTTATAATTGTGTGCTATTTATAATATTCTACGAGAGAAGATTATTGTTATGTTGCGAATGATTTTAATCGAAATTAAATTGCTATCGTTAGATTTGAGTTGTTTCTAAATATTGATGAGGATTTTCAGTAAGAAATGAGTGTTTGATAGACATCAGTTCATGTTGTAAATCGATGACTCTTCTCTCTTTCTCTTGGACAGAGAGACACACTTCATGTACCCCATGTCATCAGTTTACAGAAAAAGGGTTGTTTTTGGTTTTTTTATAACGGATGGTGGTGGTTGGGAGTTCACACTTATTCCCTCGTTTGTACTCAGTGCAGTTTGATTATATTTCTATGTGCTAGGAAGAAAGATATGTGAAGATGTCATGGACTAATAAACGCAGGAGGTTTTCCGAGGACTGGGTCTGTATATCTGTACATCACATGAAGTGTTGTCCATTGATTCATTTTGTAATATGCAAATTTTATGTGGGAGGCCTTGAATATCCAAATTAAGATTATATATTTAAAAGATTACTGTTAGCATTCCAAACCACCATGTCAGTGAACGTTCCTATGCTCATTGAAATTCTAATAGCTCTCAATCTGAAAATGTTATTTTATTATAAAAATGTGCTATTACGATAGTTTTGTGTGTAACTTTCACCATTGATAAAATCAAAATCAAGTATTAAGATTTCATCAAAATAAAAATTTCAGTTCTATAGAATATATAGCATTAAATAAAAATAAACTTTTGTACGGGAAGAAAATGTAATTTTACTTAATTCAGAGCCTCTGGATAGGTTTTCTAACACAAATATTAATAACAAAAGTTTATAAACCTTTTTTTCTTTCTATCACTGCAATAGTAAATCACAATTTTGCAACAAAAAATGTCAACACTGAAAATGAGAGCTAGCATAACTTTTAAGGTATATCATGCTATGAAGAATAATTTGAAGTATAATGATTTACAAATGGGAATAATTAGTTTGAGATTTTTAGAAAACAGAATAGTGAACACCGTTTTATCTCAAATGACTTTGAGAAGTTGCATGCAAAATTTCCAAAGTATATACTATATATACAAATGATAATGATAGCCATTTCTCATGAATGCGTTGCAGTTGTGAACAATGCGTGTATGAATCTTAATAAACATTAACGTCTACAATGGCTGGGAATTCCGCTAGAAATTAAAGTAGATTGTGAATAAAAAATAAAAAATTTCATTTTTGAAAACGTGAGTGTATGAACCTCAACGCTTCACATCGGCACATCAAACTTCCACCAGAGTTTGTTTGCTCACAAACCAAACTCTTCCACTTAGGCATTATGGGATAGCGATTTCTTAGGCCGCGTATACTGTGACGTCACTGTAGAATGACGAAAAAACATAAAGTCAAACGTAAACAACTTTCAAAACAAGAACGTAAACATCAAGTTTATTACTTTACACAATAATTTGAACAGAGTCTCCCTACTTTTTAATGATCTTTTGATCATTTTATGTTTAAAATAAAATCCATACTTTTATAATAATGCTCTTAATATCAATATCTTCAAACTTTTAACTGCGAACTACTTCTTTAGCGTTATTTGCCTGCGTGATAATCGCGGACTCACAATATACAAATCTGTATATTGTGCTGCGTCACATAGGAGAGGTCCAAACTCCCCGTCGAGGCCTCATTACGTCACAGTGCCTACGAAACGAACTCTGGTGGAAGTTTGAGGAGAGGTCTATTCGTAGGTGACGTAATGAGGCCTTGACGGGGAGTTTGATCGGCACATATATTTTTTGATGACGTTCTAATGCGCGTCATGAAGTGTACTGGCTTGAAGTGTTGCAGTACATACCCTCGTGCATTACTAAAAACAACACTTTTATAGTGTTTCATACGAGAGGAAGTGCCGCGTACTTTTCGTCCAGTTTCTATGTGGATATCGGAACATTTTCTTGCTTTATTTTCTTAGAAATATGACTTTTCAATAAAATTACGATGAATCTGGAAAACGAATTTCTTCGTACATATTTTATATCCGTAACTCTCAATATTGCAAGCAGTTTTTTTCTTTCTTTCTGATGTTGGCGTGTATCGATGACTTCGATCTAATTGAATTTTATGCGAAAGGCCTAATTAAAATCTTATTTTTTTGTGTTTTATCCACCATATTTAGGCCTACAAACGATTGAGTGCAAATTTATATTTTTGTGTATCAATATTTCCTTGACAATTTTTAGCTAAGCTTTTAATTTTGCGCGATATATATGTATATATATATATATTACATATATCTAAAATTGCAATTTAAGCAGTACTTGGGGTTTCCCCTTCCTACGTGTATGTCAGACATTGTTAACTTGAAGCAGTTGACAATGTTCTTCAATGCGTGAAGTCTAATTCATTATAAAATGATAGTCCACGAACTTTTGTGATAACCTTTATATTTATTAGTGTCTGATAGTCCATACAATATTGACCTGAGATGTCAATGCTCTATTGACTTACAGTCCATGATGTTGTATTGACCTAGTAGTTCAAGATGTATTGAACTGACAGTCCATGCAATATTGACCTGGTAGTTCAAGATATATCGAACCGACACCGACAGTCCATGCAATATTGACCTTACATTTCATGCAATATTGACTTGACTCCGCGCAATAATGACCTGACAGTCCATGCAATATTGACTTCAGTATGCAATACTGACTTACAGTTCATGCAATATTGACCTAGTAGTCCATGCTATATTGACCCAGTAGTCTATGAGGTGTAAACCTGACAGCCCATGAGATATTGACCAGAAAGGTACAAGTATACATACACTGTGTCTGCCTATATTAATGATAACGTAGAAATCTTTATTCACCCCTTGTATATATGTACGACCATAATGCATCGATAAGATAGCCGGGTTTTGTGTGTGTGTGTTTGGAATACACGATTGATAAATCTGGATTGTGCCAGGTCAAGTTCCAATAGCCAAATACTGTTACATAAATGACTTATATAAACTGTATCTTATTGCGACCTATTGCAGTATTTATAATTATCCGAAGATGTTATAAAACTTTGTTAGATTAACCTTAAAACGCACAGATAAACCTAAGCCGGTGAACAACGCGTACTTTTAATTAAGAAGGATCGCCATATTTCACCCCTGTGCACTCAGGTCATGTTTATATTTCTGTGGGGCATGTGAAACGTATTCAATGGTTGTTATTTAGTAAGGCTTTGTCTGTTCGTTTGTAACATCTTGGGATTTCGTTACTGTAAGAGATACAACTTTATGAACGATCCCGACGCGTGCGTTCCTTGGATAGCTCTAGTTGAAATTTACAAGATTTCAAACGTGAAATGTATCAATAACTAACAGGAATTCTATTTATACTTACGTATGTCGTTAAACAGATTGGGTCCAATCATATTATTTTCCTAGTGGGACCATATCACCCATGGGGATATATTTTCATAAAATTTTGATTTTCGGTGTTAATTTTAAAACATCTTGGTAGAGTGCCTATTACACAATCGGAATAGAAAATTATTGCTTAATGTGCTTTTAATATTAAAGTATCCCTTTGCATAGATTGAGACGTTTCGTAAGTTTTTTCGCAAAATTAAGTCCGCGTGAATTTCATGTCCTAAAGCGCCCCAAAAAACTGCAGTGTAAGTACAAAAGTTGTTTTTTCCCTGACACAATTATATCATTGCTTTGTGTTCTGTTTCACTTTTGAGATCTTGTAAATTCCAATTACATGAGACAGGCTATTTAAAATAACATATTCAAAAGACGCCTATCTCATCTGTACATAGGCGTGGCTTGGGTTCGAATATTACCGAGGCAGGGGGTCTGGGGGGCTGCGCCCCCCAGAAGCTATCGACATTTTAACAACGTAAAAGGTGGGGTGTTTTTTTTTTTACCGAGGCAGCTGCCTCGGTTGCCTCAATGGAAGCTACGCCACTGCTGTACATGTACATGGAGTAATGTTCACCCTCCTACAAGGCGTTTTACTAGAGAAAACCATACGTCATCGCTTTTTCATCACTCTATACTTTTTTGGTGTGGAAAATTCGAGATGACGTGTTTTATTGAAGTAAAGTTAAACTCAGAAATGCACAGGGGCGGATTCGGAAAATTTTCAAAGTAGTCGTGACCTCAGTTTGTGCCTTTTTCGCCGGGTGGGTTTGGGTTGAGGACGCAAAAATGACTTTTGTTAAAGTATTCAAATAAGGGGACATAATCCTTTTTTCTAGAGTCACTATTGGAAATATATTACGGAAAGCATAACATTACAAGATGTTTATAAAATATTTTTGAATAATGTGCAAGTTCTTAGGCAAAATCATTTCACTAATTACAGATCAACATGTGCATATTAACTGTTTCAGGTTCACACACCATCAGGCGTCTTGCTCTCTCTCTCTCTCTCTCTCTCTCTCTCTCTCTCTCTCTCTCTATATACACTGAACTTCTTAAGAAATAAAACAATCGTACACTATACCAATTTTGATATTTTCTTATATTATTCCGACTGGGCGAAAATATATCCCACTAGGGATATGATATCGTATTTGGGTGGTTGGACCGAACTGTTAAAACATTGATATGATTATAAAAATGCGACCGTTCAAATTAAACGTGCTCTTTGGTCAACAATGGCTCGAGGCACTAAAGGTGTAGAATATACAGACCACCCAAATCAGAGGATGACAACCCTGAGAAATAAATGTATATCATACTGTGACAGTATTCATAAACACTGTGTCCGATGAAGTCGTATTGACTCATGAAAACCGAATTGAGATGTAGAGTCTGTTATTTTCTGTAACCCCCCCCCCCCTCTTCCCTGAGTTTCTCGGAGTACCTCTTGCATCAGAAGAGCGCAGCCATTGCACGATCGACTTCCGTTTTTCATTTTTTGCCAAACGGAAAAGGAGGGGGGGGGTAGAATCGTTATATTTGGAATTAGTATATGAAAATGGTCTAATTTTTGTTTTGACCTTGAGTGTATTGATTATAAATACACTTGAGTTAAAAGTTTTATATTGATATGACATAAGTGATACTTGTATTTTAAAGTTCGATTGAAACATTTCTATGGATTTTATTTTAAACTGACCGATTTTTGTTTTATATTGCGTTCTTAAGAATTTTATCTTTTTCGATTCTTTGGTATGAAAAGTGCAGTTCGTCCCCCCTTTTCTTCAACGAGATCGAACGATATAGTGGTAATTAATATTATACAATAAACAATGGGGCTTTGGTTTGGATTTAAAAGCACGTCTGTCCTTTGCCACGCTAAACGTAAACTGGCCGCTCCCGTCTTTTGTATTGGCGAACGGTTAAAGATATGAATGTTGGGAGATATGGCTTGTTGACTAAAGGAAAAGACAGGGTCGGACATTTGATAAGGGGAAACGAAAAAGAATGGCGGAGTTGCCATGCCCTTGGAGGATTTCCAGCAGGGCTGTTTTGACATTAGTAAACAAGTCGCTCCTCAGAAAGAAATCGCTGTTTGTCGTGATTGGACGCGTGAAGTGGTGATCGTATTTTGAGTATCATTTTGTGAAAGTTTTTCAAAGTGAATTTTTGTCTTAACATTGAATATTCATGTAATTGACATATTTGTCGATTGGTTTGTGAAGAAAAAGTTAAAGGAAAATTCATTTTTTTTACGAAGAGGTTGTTGTACAAAACCAATTGTGCCTTTCCTAGTCATGACAAAGACAATGGACGTGGCTCCAATGAGCGCGTGTGAACACAGCAAGAATTCCATGTTTTGTTTAGGACCGTGTGAGGCTTGTAAAACCAGATTAGCGGCAGTGGAGGAAAATCGCCCAAACGACAATGAAAATGCCGCGAAAATCAACCAATCAAAACATTCGGGACGTTGTCTCGAGGTACCGCAGCTTCCCGATCACCCAGAACACCACGTTCATTGGTCAGATGAGGATGAAGGGATTAATTCTAGTCATGAACTGGAAACTCGGATTGAACCAGTGAAAAGTCCTGTGACAAGTAGTCGCGAGGACGTCCACGTGAAGCCAATTTTAAAACACAAACCCACATGTGTGGTTGTGGTTCATGTAGATGCCAAGTAATTATTTATTAATTACAAAATACTGGAATACAGTTCATAACATATTTTTGTCTCATCAAACTTGAGCAACAATATAATGCAAGTACGGTGACTTTCAGATTTTTTTTTTTTACATCAAGGTGCAGGCGAATGTGTTTACTTACATGTATATACATATCTTTATAGATACTAGTTCTCAATGATGATATACTGGTGTGGAATAACTTGTTGATGTACTATTCGTATTTTAAGATGTTTACAGTGTATTTCTAACAGTCAATTTGTTACGTTAAGTATGGTTCATATACCCTTGTCCTGCATGCATTTCAAACCACGCTCGGCTTTTCCACAGTCGATTACGAAAACGGCCGAGTATTTACGATTGCTGCTGCAGCTGTTGTGATGCTTTATGAGGGATGGAGAGTTTAAATGGTCTTGTTCATTGTATTGTAACTGGATTGTTGTAGAAATTATATAGGTGTAAATATGTCTCTAGAACTGGAACCAAAATATTTTTTGGAAAAAAATAAACTTTAAAAGTTGATTATATTTAAGGACATATCTGACGTTTCTGATATTTTCTCTTAAATATTTTTATCTCCTTGATAAGAAGAGTTCATGTATGGTTTCTGAAATAGGTTTGAATTTTATATTGTAGTAATATTACAATACTTTTGGTAGCTCAGTGGTTAGGTCACCTAACTAGTAATGCAAAGGACTAGGGTTCGATAACTGATTGTTCCAAAGATTTTTCTCTCCTTTGCAACAGTAATATTCTTTTTCTACAACTTACTGTAGTACACAAGAACTATCTTAACATTTTTACTTGCAAACAACCAGGAACTATCAAGATGTGCTAACTCTAACAGACATGGTAATAATTACACCCCAAGATTTTTTTGTAGAAATGAGATGCTAAAAATTGCAAGTGAATTATTTGTGAAATGTCATGAAAAATTATTTATCAATGAGAAACGTCGCATATGTCCTAAAGACCTCGGAACATTAACTGGCAAGATTGAAAATATACAGCCTAATGTGACTGCCATCTGTTACAGTCGAAACATTTAATGTCACAAATGTTTTCCTATCTTGCTAGTTAATGTTCCACGGCCTTAGACCTCTGTGAGATTCGAACTTAAGATGTACAGATTATCTATCAACCCACTGAGTTAACTAGCTAGGCAACCACTGAGTTAACTAGCTAGGCAATGGAATTAAAAGGACAAGAAACACGTTTTTACCAGAAAGAAAATTGACCATTATGACACTGTGTTATTCTGCCTTAATTATCATCTGTGCTTCACTTGGATGCAAGAAATGTTTGAATTTAAATTTTGTGATCTCTATTCATTTATATTCTCTGCGCAATGATGAAAGAAGAGAGAGTATGTATAAGTGTACAGTATGTATCTCTAAAAGATAATTTTGGAATATAGATATTTGATGATAATGTAAATTTTGTGTAATACGACTTAAAACTTCAAGGCTTTTACATGTGTCATCGTATTTATAAATGAATTAAAACTTTAAAACTATAGTAGAGTGTTGTTGTGTTGCAAGCAGGACAAACTTTGTAGTGTTCCATCGATCTGTCTATCCTTTGTCCATCTGCCCATCCATTGGTTTCTATGTAAGGGTGACTGTTTCTGCCACTCAGATATTCAGATTCAGCTACGTTTGTAATACTACAACAGGGTTTTTTCACACCGTGTTATTTTCGCCTTTCTACACTTGTTGATGGTTTTGCTCCGTTTTAAATTCGCCCAGACACAGTTGTGTTAAAAGAGAGATATGTGAAAAAACCAATTTCGCCCAGTCTTAAATTTGACCACAAACAACAAGGGCGAAAATAAAATGGGGTGGGGGGGGGCAAATATTTCCCAGTATACAGTACTTAAATATGTTCAAGTAGTGCTTGCTTTTAAAAAGGTCACATTCAAGGTCAATATAACAATGCTCAAGGTCGAAGATATTTTTAACATCATTGTGGGGAGGTTCTGACTTGAGATGTATATATAGGTAGTGATTTACTGCAGCTCTTACATCAAAACAATGGGCTAAATGTGAAGAGGGGGAAAACCTGGACACTTTGTCAGAATGGATAAAAAGTATCGGAGGAATATTAAAATCTCAGACGCATTAAAACTAAAATATGTACCATTTCTCCTTCTGTGTTTAGTATAAACTAAAAGTGATGGAAGAGTTAGATAGGTTACAGGAGGAATATGTACTGGTTCCAGCTGATAAAGCTTGTAACAACATAGACATCATTTGTAAGGCTCAATATTACAACTGTATGTTTACAAACTTGGCTCCAATTCCACATTTGGTAATCCAGCTGGTATTCAAAGTTTCTTCAAAAGGTGAAATTCTTCAAAATCACATTTCAGTTTTAAGCACATTTAATATACATATATTATAATTGTACCAGTCAGTGGAATGAATGTGAGTTACCAAGGATACTTGATTCCTAAACTTCGAATATTCCTTACAAAGATATATTGCGGGATCCATTAAATGTTCTACCAAGCCTCCATCTTTAAAGGGGCATGGACACAATTTGATTTGAAAATTTTCAATTTTATTTTTCCATTTTAGTGTTTACAACTAAGGTATTTCTAATGGTCAGCCAAAATTTGAATGTCAGTTGCTGAGTTAGAAGAGAGATTATTTGTTATGCAAAACAAGGCTTATACCTGTCATGTATTTGTTTCATAGGTTAGATATACTAGTAAAATGTTGTTCAAAGCAGATTTTTTTTTTTCAATTTACAAATTAATTTTGAACACAACCCAGTTTCTAGTGTTTGTCACATCTCATTTCGTTTTAAACTTAAGCAATCTATATGCAAACAAAAACATGGCACAAACCTTGTTTACATAACAAAGAATTGTGGGTGCTGTATCTCATTTGTAACCCAAGAAATGACATTAAAATTTTTACTGACCATTAGCAATACCTTATATATATAGTTATAAAGCATTGTAAACATTAAAAATGGAAAAATAAAATTTAGAAAATTTTAAGTTCAAATTGTGTGTCTGCCCCTTTAACTTCTCAGATGTACTGTGCTGCAACATATGCAAGAATCAGATGTGGATTCTTAAGAATTCCAAAGATGAAATCACAAAATTGTTCCAAAATCAACAACATCAAAACTGTATGACAATTAACACCAGCATTCCTCTTGATGAATTAAGATCTAGGCTTTATGACAACTGCTTTTAGACAACTTAATTCTTCTGTAATGAAAAAAGAACTTGAAAATATTCATATCTTATGATCTATCATCCAAAAAACTACTTTGTTAAAAAAAACAGACCTTGAAATAAAAAATAACTCGGAGTTTTTCATCTATTTGATATTTAGATATTTGTATGTGCTTCAATTTGGATATTTTATTGAACAAACAGGATGGCCATAGCTAGCTTCTCAGCTGTTGTCAACTAATCTCATTATGTACCCCATTAGCACCTGCATATGGTGTTTAAGTTTCCCACTAATTTGACTTTTGAGAGCATGTTCTGCATATGATGACTCTTTAAACCAAGACAGGCTATGAACAAATAAGTTGATGTTACTGGGGTTTCAGCAGCCTTGTTTTAAGTCAGCATTTCGCAAATGTTATGGTCGTTATAATAATCTAATTTGCAAATACAAGCTATCACTGGGTCATATGCTGCCCACCCGTGTTTCATACCAATTGTTAAGACCATTCTTTTCACATTGATTTTTACTTTGGATTACAATGTTTACCTGATCAAGATAGATCGGGGCTCATTGAGGGTGTGACCAGTCGAAATGGGATGCTTACTCCTCCTAGACACCTGATCCCACCTAAAACTAATCCAAGACTGTCCTGTTCTCAGTTTTGTATTCTCTATAGGATTTAGGAGATTTGATCACTATTCATTATCTTCACATTTTTCATTTAGAAGGGAAAGTAATCGGTGTTTTGGGTGAGACCTTAAAGTATTGAGGTCCCATGTCACGGCAGATGATGGCACCATGAGAACCCTTTCTGCTAGGACTCTGGGTGCCATGTGATGCTTCAACAACAGGTGGTGACATCTCGAAAGTAAACAATTGTTAAAGGGGCGTAAAGCAAACAACATATCATCCTGATAAACTGGATGTAAAGCAAAACAACACATCATCCTGTCGGACTGGACAACATGAAAGTACAAATGTATTCACTCTTTATAAGAAAATCACACTTCAGTTACAGTAAGATTAAATGTGGATGTAGAGTGAATACATTATATGATTTATATTCTAAAATAATTAAACATGATGTTAATGTTGTGTAATTTACGAAAGAATGTCAAAGTTTGATGTACAATCAGTGAGTGTATATATATATATATTTATATTTATATATTATGCGCGACAGACCTAAGTCGTTAAAACAGGTAGTGACAGTTCCATCGCCAAACGCTCGGCATCAGATGTGAATGTCACGGGTCCTCAGAGATGACCTTAGAAACGGATGTCCCATGCTACTGTGAAACGCTAAAGAACCCACAACTCAATGGCCGTAAGCGCCAAGCATAGGCCTAAATTTGAAGCCCTTCACCGGTTTTGGTGACGTCTCCATACTAGTGAAAAATTCTTGAGAGGGACGTTAAACAAGATACAATCAATCAATCATATATGTTATGTGTATGTGTTTGTCTATATGGGAGTGTTTTATAAATCAGTCATTGTAAACATGTTGTGAATTGGCCCACAGAAGTAACTACCACTCGATACAGTGCAGGGTTTCTCAATGCTTTAAACTGGTAATGAATAATAAAAATCTATTGGCAGTCTTTTTCCCATTCAAGTCGAATCTAGTCTACAAATTTAAACTACAGCCCTAGATTAAAAGTTCTTCCAGAATCCTTTAAATTGTGACAAGGTTGACTTTTGAGATTGTCAACACGACCCCAGACACTGAAGGACATCTGCATGATCTGATAGAACAGGGTATCAGATTTAGTTGATCATCTATTTTAAGTAACACCACAGATAGGCCACAGTATATTTTAAATAGTCAAAAAGTTGTACAGCACAACTCTATTGTTGTGAATTGGATGCACTGATGAGTTCGTTGTTACAAGATAATAGATATCTGGTAATATTAGAATTTGTGTTTTCGGAATATTGATAAACAAAGTTTGTAGAGCATACAATGCTCCTTTTTTTTTTTTTATCAACAGCAGTTAGGATTTTTAAAGAAATTATATATAGAGAATGTTCATTTAGAAACTTCCTTTCCCAGTATAGCAAATAAAGAATTCCAAATGGTTAATACATTATACGTCTTTTTGAACTTGTTGATTTTGGTTTCATTGAAAAGGCAAATAATAACTTAAAAAGACTCAGCACAAATGTATTTAAGAATCTCTTTTGCTTGAAAGGGTTATTTGAAATATGGAATAAACACATTCAAATAACTTGGCTCTGTGTAAGATTACATTTTCTATTTTGGTCTTTAAAAATATTTATACATGTACTCTAAGTGTTGTGCAAATATATCAGTTGTAAGTTTCAGAAGCACTTGATTTAGTGTACGTTTATTTAGAACAATTTTTGCATTTAATCTCTTTTACCTTATTTGAGCAGTCATTTTGTCTGTCTGATCAGTGATGTAAACCTGAAACATATTCATCTTAAGGCACCACAAGTCATTTTCAACTTCAAAATTATTTCAATCATTCTAAGGTAGAATATACTTGTGTTTGTTCAGATTAAGGACCAGTTCTCTTTACAAGGGAAGATGAGAAATGAAAATTAGGCATGATCTGTAAAAGATCTTCTAGAACAGGGAAGTCAAAACTTGCCTGGAAACTCCTTTGTATGAATGAAGAGTCAAGTTTTAGTCCCCCCCCCCCCCCCCCCCCCCCCCCCACCAGGCCAGGATGAGACCACTATAAAACAACTTCCCTAGCCAAGGGTTTACGTTCCGTTCCACTCAGAAACAGGAGTGGATCGTACACCCTTGGCTAAAGCCAATTCAACTTAATTGATAGATTATCATCCCCGCCCACCCCGATATTTTTTTATTTTGCAAAACTTGCGATTTCCAGAAAATGTTCATGTCCAACTCAGGTTTTTACACTTTTTGTTTACATTTTCGGTATAGCAACGTGAAAAGCCACATGAAGAATATGGTTACTTGCATTCTTACGAGCGTAAATCTTGAAGAAGTTTGGTATCTTCTTGTGTTTGAAATTAAGCTTAACCTGGAATGTGAAATAAGCATAGATTGATATCCATCTTACATTAAATGAAGCACTTCTGTTGACAAAAACTCGTTTGTCATTAATATTTTTCTCAGAAAATAAAAATTAAAAAATAAAATCCTCCCACTCACTCTATACTTTTTGGGGACCCTTGATGATAATCTACTAATTAAGTTGAATTGGCCTAATGAAGATGATGATAGGAATTCAGAGGAAGAATATATTGAAAATCATATGTATTGATCTTTTAGGAATCAAAAGGGTTTATTGTGTTTTATTGATATGCACGCAACCTCGTGTAGACTAGAATGAAGTTTGCTTAAAAACCATGGAGCTTAGGGTCATGATTGGGTTAGAAAAACATGATCCCAGGGTCATGATGGGGTTATAAAAACATGATCCCTAGAGTTATGAGGGCACTAGAAAAGAAAAACATGACCCCAGGGTCATGATGGGGCTAGAAAAACATGATCCCTAGAGTCATGAGGGCACTACAAAAAAAACAACATGACCCTAGGGTCATGATGGAGCAAGAAAAAACTCCATGACCCCAAGGTTTACAATTGGACTAAAAAACTGAAATATGGGGCAAGGTAACTCAGGTGAGCAGTGTGGCCCATGGGCCTCTTGTTAATCAAATCATTACATACTTGTGTTAAGATATATCTGTTGTTTTTGTACAAACAAATATAAATTGTATTATGTTGATAAATCATGTACTTTCTAGATAGATTTTAATGATTATAGCATAGGAAGACGGAACTAAGGTGTAAGTACACAGTTTATAGTCATGGTTGTGATTTACAGATACAGTACTCGATATTGACCCCAACAATGAGAGCAGGACAACATTCTGCCGACTACGACACCCCAGAACAGGTAGGAATAACCGGCCGTCATTTCTCTCAATCGAAACCTATTTTATTTTTGTGCTTGGACAGTCATTATTATATCTGTGTTATTCTGGTGTATCTGTCGTTATTTTTATCATTTTCCAATTTCAACTTCTTATTCACTTCTCTTCCACAGAAAAGGGTGCCATGTTTCTCTTTGCTAATAATGACAGAGATGTGTTCGAGGTCTCTGTGTTCTCGGAGGATTGCCGATCGTGGTTGGTTGATAACTCAGTACAGCAGGGTGAGTCCGCGTTCTGTCAGAGAATCCAGGGCGTATTTGGTACAGTGAAATTTGTTTAATTGAGGCAGGTAGTGCCTCACACTACTGTTCTTGATTTCAAAATTTCATAATGCTGATGTACAGGATGTGTTAGAAAATGGGCAATCATTTCTTTTGCCTACCTTTTTTTTTACTACCTATTGACTGATGTGAAAACACCCTGTAACGTATAATTTTAAGATTTGTGCTATTACAGATGGCAGTCTATACATCACTACCCCAGTAGATTGCCTGTTTCTTGTCCTCCCGTACCTTCTAAAGGTGAAAGAAGTAAGTGTCATTATTTGTTAATATCACCTAGTCACTATTATCAAGAATGTATGGAAGGAAAACAAAAACTGGTGTAAATCACTGAAAGAGACTGTTAGTTGTGGAGAAAATTTAGTGACGTTAAGAGACTGTTAAATGTGGAGAAAATTCAGTGATTTGGCTGTAAATATGTATAAATAAAATAGTAAATTACCATTACCTGTCTTCCAACCTTACAAAAAATTACTACTGATCTGCATAGGCACAAGCCACACTCAATACTGACTGACTATATACACAAGCAGCACTCAATACTGACTGTCTATAGACACAAGCCACACACAATACTGACTGACTATAGACAGAAGCCACACTCAATACTGATTGACTATAGATACAAGCCACACACAATACTGACTGATTATAGACACAAGCAACACTCAATACTGATTGACTATAGGCACAAGCCACACTCAATACTGACTGTCTGTAGACACAAGCCACACTCAATACTGATTGACTATAGGCACAAGCCACACTCAATACTGACTGTCTATAGACACAAGCAACACTCAATACTGACTGACTATAGACACAAGCCACACTCAATACTGATTGATTATAGACACAAGCAACACTCAATACTGACTGTCTATAGACACAAGCCACACACAATACTGACTGACTATAGACACAAGCCACACACAATACTGACTGTCTATAGACACAAACCACACTCAATACTGTCTGACTATAGACACAAGCCACACACAATACTGAATGACTATAGACAGAAGCCACACCCAATACTGATTGACTATAGACACAAGCAACACACAATACTGTCTGACTATAGACACAAGCAACACTCAATACTGACTGTCTGTAGACACAAGCCACACACAATACTGACTGACTATAGACAGAAGCCACACTCAATACTGATTGACTATAGGCACAAGCCACACTCAATACTGACTGTCTATAGACACAAGCAACACTCAATACTGACTGACTATAGACACAAGCCACACTCAATACTGATTGATTATAGACACAAGCAACACTCAATACTGACTGTCTATAGACACAAGCCACACACAATACTGACTGACTATAGACACAAGCCACACACAATACTGACTGTCTATAGACACAAACCACACTCAATACTGTCTGACTATAGACACAAGCCACACACAATACTGAATGACTATAGACAGAAGCCACACCCAATACTGATTGACTATAGACACAAGCAACACACAATACTGTCTGACTATAGACACAAGCAACACTCAATACTGATTGACTATAGACACAAGCAACACTCAATACTGATTGATTATAGACACAAGCCACACTCAATACTGACTGACTTACTCAATACTGATTGACTATAGACACAAGCAACACTCAATACTGATTGACTATAGACACAAGCAACACTCAATACTGATTGATTATAGACACAAGCAACACTCAATACTGATTGACTATAGGCACGAGCCACACTCAATACTGATTGACTATAGACGTTAAGTATAACTTCAATATACTATAAATTTATTTGCAAAACAAAGAAAAAAATGGAAATGAAATATATATTATAAGGAAGCAGGATTTAAGTAAGATTTGGTATACTTTGCTATTACACTGGTTTAGCTCTCACAACCAGAGTAATAAATTGAGAGTTTATTGATATACTGAGATATTCTTGTACTTACACAGAGTAATAAATTGAAAGTTTATTGAGTTACTGAGATATTGTTGTACTTACACAGAAAGGAATGTATATGACCCTGGATCAGATTGTGAGCGACTCAGATTACCCAGAATGCCACAGACTTGTGAACACTTCAGGAACTTCAGAGCTGCATCACATAGCCGATATCAAAGGCAAGTGTACTGTTAGAAAATTATTTTGCAAAAATATGAAGATCACAATTGAAATGTTCCAGCCTCCTTATATCATTTCTGTACAGGTATTGTCTGAGGACCAGTGTGTTGCCTTAGTAATTAATTTTTATTTCAAAATACAAAAAATGTCTATATGTATTTTCCTCCACTTTTCCAGGAAGTGATGATTTACAAGCTTATAGATACAGTGAAGAGAAGTCGTTGTCATGGTTACAGTCAAAGGTAAATAATCGTCAAAGTGTTTCATAGAATATAAGTTGCCAGTAGCTGTCTGTTTTTCATTAAAGGTGTAGTTTCATACTGTGCATAATTTGTAGACTGAGCGTTTAGCTGAAAAACTATCAGAGAGGGGGATATGTGTGTCGGGGGCACAGAGCTCTACGTATATCAGAACAAAACGTGCTGCAACAGCATCACAAGGTAAGAATGATTTTCCTTTACACAGACAAATGGCTAATCCCAGAAAGTTCAAATTAAGGAAGTTCCTACTCTTGTATGAGCTGTCTGTATGAAGGGAGATAATCCACGTATAGGTATTTGACATGGAGATATTTTATATTGGAGGCTATGTCAAAATCAGCAATGAAATGTAAAGTTACTTGAGTTTTTCACAGTAATTTATACAAATCTCCATGTGATTTTACTTTTGATATCCATGTCATTAGTAAAGCCCATAATTTTTATTAAGTCTATTTTTTTTTTTAATTTCAGAAGATTACATTAGATATGCTTTTGGAATGATCTGTGACTATTTGCCAGCAGAGATTGGAGAAAAATTCAGAGAATATATGAAGCAAGTATAACTGTATGGGGAATTATAGATATTGAATTGCTGAAGAATTACAAGTAAAATGTTTTAAATTAGTTGGAGAGGTGTAAATGATAGAATTATAAAGAAAAACATTGGTGAATTAGTTTGAGAGGTGTTAATGATAAAATACTGTTTTATCCAGAATCCCTATAGTTGTGGAAAAGAAAGAAAATGAACCTCCATCTAAGGTAAGATACAGGTAAAACAAATCCTCTGTCTGAACAACAACCCGACACAAGTGTTTAAAATCACAGACTATAGGTAAAACAAATCACCTGTCTGAACAGCAACCCCACACAAGTGTATAAAATCACAGAGTATAGGTAAAACAAATCCCCTGTCTGAACAACAACCCAACACAAGTGTATAAAATCACAGAGTATAGGTAAAACAAATCACCTGTCTGAACAACAACCCCACACAAGTATATTAAATCACAGAGTATAGGTAAAACAAATCACCTGTCTGAACAACAACCCAACACAAGTGTATAAAATCACAGAGTATAGGTAAAACAAATCACCTGTCTGAACAACAACCCCACACAAGTGTATAAAATCACAGAGTATAGGTAAAACAAATCACCTGTCTGAACAACAACCCCACACAAGTGTATAAAATCACAGAGTATAGGTAAAACAAATCACCTGTCTAAACAACAACTTGACAAAAGTGTTTAAAATCACTTGTTTAAAATCACTTTAAGGAAACTTTCTGAAGTAATGACAATGCTTCTGTTAACAGAAAGTAAAGCTGGATGATATTACTCCAACAGAGGACTACAGTCAGGGCAGGACCGAGGACAAATCAGCCAAAGTAAGGAACTTCAGTCTTAGAGTTTTATATTTAAACAAGTAAGGAACAGATATTCATGACGAACAGAAGTATTTTATTTAAACTTTTAATTTTTACTTTTGTCTGGAAGATATTCCAGCTGCCTTCTTCATCAGGGTATGAACTGTGACATTTCACTTAGGTATACTTATCATGAAGTGCTAATGCAGTTCATAACCTCATGTTTTGAAAGATGTGATTTATTTTCTGAAATACCTCATTTACAGATAACTACTTTCTCTATCGTGTAATTTACAGATACCTACTTTCACTTTCAGGCCAGTAAGCTAACAGCCGGCCAGAAGAAACTCAGTAAGATAGATAAGTCTGGGATGAAATCGCTAGCTAGCTTCTTCTCTCCAAAAGCAAAGTCTTGATATGAATTAGAAACTGGAAAGAAAAGAGAGAATTTGTTCCCGACATCAGCCTAGTGGTGCACAGGTGGTTGGTGCAAAAGACATCTGGAACAACCATAAGTTCTTGGATTGTTTTTGTTTTTGTACAAATTAGTTGACCTGTGTTTGTTAGTGTGTTCATATATGGCAATTAAACGTTCAAAATGAATTTATGTAGCTTTTTACTTTTTATCTCAAGGTTAAGGAGCCAACACAAACCCAACATCAGGGGCTCATTTCACTACAGTCCTGTAATATTATAACACTACAGAAAGATATGAAGACATGATGTATGGGGTCATGTCAGCATCAACTTTCACAAAGTTTGTGTTGCGACATAATATCAATGGAGCAGATCAAAGATCTGATTTTATGCAGATTGTTTTTACTAAAGATCTTACTAAAGGACTTGTATGGTGGCATATTTCTGCCATCACTTGTCAGATGACTATGTTGACCTGTCAGATAATTATGTTGACTGGTCAGATAATTGTGTTGACTTGTCGAAAAAAAACAAGAAGATTATGTTGACTGGTCAGATGATTGTGTTGATTGGTCAGATGATTATGTTGACTGGTCAGATAATTATGTCAACTGGTCAGATGATTATGTTGACTTGTTGGAAAAAATCCACATTGATCTCTCAATTCTGACATGCTAATGACAGTTTCACATATCTGACAACAACGTAATCTTGACAAGTTGATAAAAAAATCTGACATCGTCAAAAACATCTAACAAGTCAACATAATGATCTGACATGTCAACATAATGATCTTTGTTAGGGTTAGGCTCGTAGGATCATTATGTTGACTGGTCAGATTATTATGTCGACTTGTTAGATCATGATGTTGAGTCGATGGCACGTTTTGAGGGTGAAAAGCATTTTGACGATTTCTATTTTAACTATTATTTGACAAGTAGATGTAATTAGTGGTCAAGTAGACATAATCAACTGGCAAGTTGACATAATTAAATGTCAAGAAGACATAATTAACTGACAAGTTAACTAATTATCTGACAAATGATGGCAGAACTATGCCACCATAGACTTAATCAAATCACATTTTATGATTCATTTTAAGGCTGCATTTTCTTCTGATACAGATACAGAAATTAAGACAATATCCAGCAAAAAGTCATGGATTCGCTCCAGTATATCTTTATCCCAAAGCATAAACGTAGGACAATGTGAAGCACTACAATGCCCATGTGTACACTTAAACTCACCAATACAGTTAGTAATTGGAACACGTACTTGGTTATTCACAAATATTTACATTCTTATACATTTGCTGTTTTATTGTTTTCACACCAGGATGTAAGCCCTGACGCGCAAGTGATCTTTCTATTTGACATAACAAGAGGCCCATGGGCCACATCGCTCACCTGAGTCACCTTGGCTCAAGATTTTTCCTATATATTCGCATCTAAAATTTTGATCCCTATTTTGGCGCTAACCTACTCCTGGGGACCATGATTTTTACGAACTTGAATCTGCACTATGCCAGGAAGCTTTCATGTAAACAAAGACTTTTCTGACCCAGTGATTTTTCCGAAGATTTTTAATGATTTTTCCCTATATATTTGCATGTAAAATTTTGACCCCCTACTTTGGCCCTTATCTTGTCCCTGGGGACCATGATTTTTACAAACTTGAATCTGCACTATGTCAGTAAGCTTTTGTGCAAATGTAAACTTTGGCCCAATGGTTCTTGAGAAAAATTTTAAATATTTTTTTTCTATTTATTAGTTATGTAAAACTTTTATCCTCTATTGTGGCCCCATCCAAGCCCCAGGGGTCATGAGTTTAACAAACTTAAATCTGCACTATGTCAGGAAGCTTTCATGTTAATCTCAGCTTTTCTGGCTCAGTGGTTCTTGAAAAGAAGATTTTTCAAGATTTTCCATATATATTTGTATGTAAAACTTTGATCCCCTATTGTCGCCTCAACTTACCCCCAGGGGGCATGAGTTTAACAAACTTGAATCTGCACTATGTCTGGAAGCTTTGATGTAAATTTCCGCTTTTCTGGCCCAGTAGTTTTTGAGAAGATCTTTAAAGATTTTCCGTATATATTTGTATGTAAAACTTTGATCTCCCATTGTTGACCCACCCTACCCCTAGGGGACATGATTTTGATAAAATTGAATCTGCACTATGTCAGGAAGCGTTCATGTAAAAATCAGCTTTTCTGGCTTAGTGGTTCTTGAGAAGAATATTTGTCCTATATATTGGTATGTAAAACTTTGATTCCCTATTGTGGCCCCATCCTACCCCCGGGGGCCATGATTTGAACAAACTTGAATCTACACTATGTCAGGAAGCTTTCATGTATATTTCAGCGCTTCTGGCCCAGTGGTTCTTTAGAAGGAATATTTTTAAATGACCCCACCCTAGTTTTTGCATTTTTGTGATTATCTCCCCTTTGAAGGGGGCATGGGCTTTCATTTGAACAAACTTGAAAGCTCCTCGCCCAAGGATGCTTTTGGCCAAGTGTGGTTATAATTGGCCCAGTGGTTCTGGAGAAGTCGAAAATGTATCAAGTTTACAGACAGACGGACAACAGAAAAGCTAACTAGTCAGCTCAAGTGAGCTAAAAAGCGTATAGTTGTATATCGGTAGATATGAAGACCAGTTTATCAAAAAATGGAAATTCAAGGAATCAATATCTAGTTTGAAGATATGAGAAGCAATTGCCCCATGATTATGGAGCGCCAAATTAATCTCAAATAATTGAATACGCGCAACAATTTGATTTAAGATCTCTTCAAATAATTAATGATATCTTCAATTCTGAATTATTGCGCGCATTAATTGAATTTATGATAGCATTAATTCTTCACCTTGATAGATTGATTGTTAGCTGTTTTCCGCCACACTAAAAAAATTTCAGTTATCTGGTGGCGCCCAGTTTTTCTGGGAAGAGAGAACCCAGATACAATGTACCTGGGAAGAGACCACCGACCTTCCGAAAGTAAACTGGGAAACTTTCTCACTTACCGGCGCGAATCCCGCGCCGACCAGAGGTGAGAGGCTGTGTGATTTTGAGCGCGATGCTCTAACCACTCGGCCACGGAGGCCGCTTCAGCTGAATTGATGCGCGCTTTAATTGAATTAATGATCTCTTCAAATGAATTAATGATATCAACAATATTAATTCATTTGATGAGAGCAATAATTGATTTAATGCGCGCATTAATTCAATTAATGAATGCTCTCTTCAAATTTTGATTTAATGATATCTTTAATTCACTTGAAGAGAGCAATAATTCTTTTAGAGAGAGCAACTATGTGATTAAAGTAGTATACAATGTAATAAATCTAAAATCATATAAAGGTCAAGAAAGAATAGAAATTGTGCTTATACATTGTTATTTCTAATTTCAAAGGAATTCTTACCCAAGTTACATAATTCCTTTACATTCTGTGTCATAAAAGTTGGAATTAATTTAAAGACAGAGTTATTGTAAGCAATATTTCTACGAAATTGATGCTCTGATCAATTGCGCGCATCAATTGAATTGAAGAGAGCAATAATTGAATTGATGAGAGCAATAATTGATTTAATGCTCGCATTAATTCAATTAAAGAGAGCAATAATTGAAGATATCTTCAATTATTTGAGTTTATGTTAAGTTGGCGCTCCATACATGATTTCGTAGTTTTCATGTGATGAGGAAAATTCTGCGCAATTCTATCGATCTAAATATACAGTATGACCCATATTTGCTAACCAGGCATGATAAAAGGATAACGAATAGGAATGTGACCTAAATGAACTGTATACTTGGTAATGCAAGGCTAAACACGAAACATTACCTTTATAGAACAATCAAACGCCCCCCCCCCCTCCCCCCTCAATAAACCTTATTTGTATTGTACCGTACTAAACGCGTTTCATAGTACATGTACATGTATTGCATTTTTAAAAAAATATTTCTACAAGGAAAGGGAATTCTAAAAATGTACAAAAACCTAACATACAAATTTAAACTGGAAAGGGTTAAGTATCAAATATGGAAGTTATATATTAATATGATTAAACCAGTAGTTGTATTGGACTAGTTCCTTCACAGTGGAAAAGCTGAGGAGCTGACCATCCTTAAATTGTTGGTAGACATTGCAAACAGGCCTAAGATCAGAGACATATATTACACTGTAATAGATATATATATTGATTTTTAAAAACTCATCACAACTTTTGCTCACTCTGAGAAAAAAAATTGATTTTAATACTTTCAACCCCTTTGTATCTTTTAAAAACTTGTTCACCCAGATATTGCTGTTTGGAAAATGAAATGTAACTACCTTAAGGATAAATAACAGAAATACGCCAGAGATGCAGAAATATAGATTTCTGTGTCCTTTTACTATCATCTGAGCTCCCCGGTTATATTTTATAGTTATCACTATTCTTGAGTTATCTTTCTTGGTGTATGTGTCTTTTAAAGGGGAAAGGGGAGGGTGTTATTCGAGAATTTTTCAGTCATGTTACTTTAATAAGTCACCAGCTGCATGTAGACGAAGCTTAAATAAAGATAAAGAAGCTTAATTTTCATTGAAATATGGTTTGTAACTTGCTTAACGTCTCTCTCGAGAATCCACAAATAGCGCTCAGGGCGGCAGCAGGGAGGATTCTTCATTGTGCCAACGCCCACCGGGGCCTCTGGAAATTTCCAAAAGACTTAGTAGTTCCAGTTGCACGATGGGTAGTTAACTGTAACTTCAACAGACAGTAAATTGCCATTAACTCTTTAACATTTATATAGTGTTAACTGTCAGCTAAACTTAACTCATCTTCATGCAACTGGGTCCAGGGCAGGGACATTTTGCGAAGGTTCCCATTTTGGGTTTGCCGCGATCATGGTGCGAGCAGGACTCAAACTCGCTAAGTGAACGCTCATACCAGTGACTAGAGACGTAAGCTCATCGTGGTGAAATTTTTTTATCAGTGAAATGCTGATATTTGAAAATATGCATACCATTTTAGGTGTATTTCAGTTACATTATTTTTTAAAGACCCATATTTCATCTTAAGGAGTTATGCTACACCAGAAAAATTTGATATGGATGAAAAGTGGACGATATGTACAATATTTTGAAATTGAAAACTTTCAAATTAACTTTATTTAGTCAAAAAATGCAGTTTTAGTAGAAAACAATCCGAGAAAAATTTAAAACTCCCACTAGACTCGAACACGCAATCGGCAGTTCAGCAGTCGACGTGCTAACCCACTGAGCTACTCATCTAGGCGAGAATTTTCTAAATGAGTAGACTAATATTGCTGATATTAATATTTTTATCCATGTTTTAAAAGGAAGTCAGCCATTATTACGATGTAGAGTACCTCCTTAAAGAATATGCAGCGTTAACTGTATAATTTTGAATTTGGTGGGTCTTTAGCTCTTTGGTCTGTTCCAGAGCTAGAGGACTTTAGCTACACTACATGTATGGCTTTCATTAAATTATTGGCGTACGCAAAATTCTACTGAAACCTAGAGACTATAACTAGTTGAAAGGAATTTTGATAAAAGTTTTTAAGTTCTCCGACTTTTTAATGAGAATTGAAATTAAGCAATTCAATTGAAAAAAATAATAATCCCCAGCTGTGTTTGATTTGGACAATGCCTTTGAAAGTGTTCATATACGTCTCTCGTACAGGGCTTTACACCTGTTAACTATCTTACTGTGTGGCTCCATGAACTGATGTATTCTGCTTTTCCTAGTGTAAGATTTTGAAAAACACAGGAGAGAGAGAGAGAGAGAGAGAGAGAGAGAGAGAGAGACTAATGGTCCTTTGCTGGTCACACTACATGCACCAGAATTTCCTAGTGCAGTATCTAGATCCTGTAATAACAATCACACACACAGGACAATTTTCAACCCTTTTGATGGAAGTTGTGAGGACAGAAAGTATACTAGGAGGGCAAAATTTTGTCCTCACAATCGGGTCCCCATAAATATGATTCACAGCATGTGAGAGATGTAAATACTAAATATTAGATTAGAAAGGACAAGTGGTGTGGGGACATTTTCTTACCAATATTCTCTCTCAAAACCATCTTTTCACAATTCGAAAGACAATATTAGATAGACTTTCATAGGTGTCCCAATGGCTATACCTTACACAGTACATTTTTGCCTTTACAATAAAACATCTATGTACTATCTTCTAGACATTGTGAAGACGTCCTCACTTAACAGGTTTCATTGTCCAGAGAGAGAGAGAGAGAGAGAGAGATCTAAGATAGTTCCAGAATTTCTCGGTGCACTACACACATCCAAAGTGCAGTTTTAATTTGTGAATATTATCATCTCTTTTCACAAGCTTAGACTGGTGCAGTGGTACCCTCAGTACAGAGGTACCATAATTGCAGGGCAATAGTTTACAAATAAGTCATGTTCAACTTGCATGAAATTGCACATGCTACATCACCATCAGGAATTGTAAGTCAAGACTTGGTGTTTCATTCATTATTGTATTACATCATCATCATCAAAAAATCTACAAGTTTTACATCATTTTAAAATCACAGACCAGCTGATTTTATCAAAACTTGGCACATGGATGGAAAAATACTTTACACATATATAAAATATAACAGAAAGCTCACATTCCCAATAAATTAACTGTAAAAACATTCTCACACAAAAACCTCATCAATACAAACACTGGAATTTTTGCATTGGTGTGTCAACAATCTGTAACATCGTCATGGAGATAACTGTTCACATATTATATAAAAGTTGACATTTTTCACTCTCCTATAATGAGAATCGGAGACTTAAGATCACAAAGCATTTCTCTCGAGGAAACAAATATTTATATGCTTAAATACATAAAGCTTGGCAGTGGTTTGACATGCCGATCAAATATAGTTTCTCAACAAAATGATTTTTACAATGAAATGTCGGACAGCATTACAACGAATATCAGCTATGACAACAATGATAATCAGTACATCAATTAACATCTCTCACAATATCATACAATACGTCACAATTAAAGATGATAGAATTCACATGAGAAAGCACCTGCATTATATGGATGGCATATTGCACAATTTTATACCTCGCACAAGAAATTTTTAATCTCGAATGCCAACATTTTTTCACATGAGCAAGAAATGAACACAAATGAATTGATATGCAATCAAAAGGTGAATAATGGTGTAGCTCTCTCTCTAACAACATAAGCTATTCCGGCATCTCACGTTATCATAACACATTGTATCAACATTAAAATCAGATCTTGGTAAAGTGTTTTTTCCATTAGAAAATGCAAGTTCCAGAAAAAAAACTTGCTATAAATAATCTTGTTTTCCCTTACAACATCGAAATCAAAACAGAGTAAGGAAAAACAAAGGCAAAAAAAGGTTTGAAAAATTGCCATACAACACAGTAATGTTCCGCTAGCAGGGACGTTTGCTACAGTTCCATCGTGCAGTGAAATCCGCGGGTGCCCACATTAAACCATTCAAGTTTTCTCATATCCAGACAAGAACTTTGTGGAGGGAGGTAACCACGTTCTTCCATTGCTTTTCGTGGAGGGAGGTACTCACACTTGCCAGATTTTTGCTGAGTCATCTTCAGACGAAGTGTTGGAATCTTTGCTCTGCAGAGAGAAAAATAAAAATTAGAGATGCCTTTTTACACAATGCAGCTTCAATCAGACAAACTATTAGATTTTTAAAAAGTTTTACATTACTATAAACTGGCAGGCGTACTGCCATCAGGACAAAGATATTGCAATGCCTACCTCTGTTGTTAGATGCTGAATGTGTGATGCTAAATCTTCATCTAGCGAAAAACTCCCACCAGTTTCTAATGTGCTTGTGCTACCTGTTAAGGAAAGTAAAGTTGAATAAAATCTGTTCAAATTTGATGAATAACCTTAATAAGATTTCCTTTTGAAATATTTGTCATGCAATAATTTTTTTTTATCAGAGCCCCTTCACATTACTTATTTTCCTTTTTCATAGCAGTTGCATTCATCTTTAAGTCATTATCCATTTTCCCCTCAGTTATTCCCCTTTCTTGCTGCTGTCATGTTGACCTACTGACCTGTTTTAACATGACGGACGGTGGGGAGGGTTCCCTGTCTGGTCAGTGAACACGTTGTATGGTGGTATGGTCGGGGAGAGAGGAGGGAAGATGAGGCCCCAGAGAGGGTGTGCACACTACTACTTCTTGTCATGGGTCCTGAGCGCTGGAACACCCGAATCATAGCGTTCTTTTCTGCTAATTCTGTTTGCAAACTTTTGAGCCTGTAAAATAATAAAAATAAAAAATTAGATTTTTTTCAGTGTATTACTTCCTTTGTATTAATTAACCAAATGAGAATTATTTTTCTGGACATAAATCTTGGGGGCATGAAGAAACTGATGAAGGTTATAAACAGACATTTAATGGAAGACTGTGAAACCTTGCACAATTTGTTTTTATCTTTAATTGTAAAAGGGAGACAATTCACTCTAGGTTTTATTTCTCAGACAGCCTACATAATTTCTTACTTTGCATCTAGTTCCTCCACTTGCTGTCGAGCATTCACAACCTCCTCAAGCTGGGTCAACTTCTCAATTTTCTCCTCTGTTAAATTTTCAGAGTCCAACAGATCAGTGGACAGTCCATTGTGGACAGAGAACTGCCTCAGGGCGCTCTCCTCCAGATACTTCTGCTGCCACTTAATCACCTCTGTTTCCAGTTTTAGAATCTTGGATTTCTTCTCATTAATGAGAGTCTGTAGTGAGTGGAGATTGGTGGCCTCTGCTTGAGAAGCTGCACTATCTGACTGCGACACGGAGCCGCAGTCCTGTTGCTGGGATTTAAGTTTTGTCACCTCTTTTTCTAATTGAGTCCTAATTTGTTTTTCGAATTGTTCACGTTTTTCACATGCTGCCTTTAGACAAGAGAAGGATTTCTGTAGTTTTTCTAATCTTTCCATCTGTACTTGCTTCTTACAACACTGCAGTGAAAGAGAATATGTGTACTGTATGAAAAAAGGGGGATAACTCTTATCCCCTATTTATTTTTCTTCAGAGACAATGAAATCTATACAATTTTTCATACACAATATCTTCTACAATTTTTTTTATAGCTAATTGCAGTAAAGTACGAAAAGTAATAAAGAATGAACTCTCTAACAAAAATGCTTGATAAATAAAAAGGAACAGAAAAAAAATTGAATTCATTATATTACTTTCTAATTGTTTTTATACCTCTTCCTCTAGCCGGACAACATTGCCCTGAGCATTGGTCAGTGCGTTGTCCAGGATGTCCATCTTGGACTGCTGTTCCTGTAGAGATGTCCGGAGTGAGGCAACCTCCAACTCTAATGTCTCCTTGCTGGACATCAGCTCTTTGTCTGAAAATCAAAAACAATCAACAATTGTAAAAGAAAACTCAACACGATGAAAGCACTTCAATAGACATACACACCCCTGGAATCATTGCTTTGGGAATCAATCATCCCGGATATTGAGGATATTTTGTACCATGAATTGAGATAAACACAGAGTAGACAATGTTCAATGTAACGAAGAATTATAAAATCTTGGCAGTCTACAAAATTGGTCCCCATTTATTGAAATAATTCCTGAGTATATACACCTAATTTCTAAAACTTTTCACATCAGCATATTCAGTATTGTGTCTTTGTATTGAGTTCAATTCATATCAGAGCAAAGGCGAATAACTCACTTTGTGCAACCACAGCTGCGAATTTACGACTTCTCTCTAAATCGGACACCTGCTCTCCATCGTCCTCACATTCTGTGGTTGATCTGTCCACTTGCTCTGTAATCAACAGATTTTTTTCTTTAGTAAACTTTGTTAACTTGCAGAAAAACGTCAATTTTAGATTATATAATGCAGTCACTGCAGTGTAGGAATTATGTGCTTCAGGGCATGCTTGTAATAAATTTATGCACATACATGTAAATAAAGAAAACAATTTTACCAAGATAAAACGACTACTTAACATTTATTTCTTAGTGAAACTAATTAATAATTTGAGATTGACGTCCTTTATGATGCATTTCAATATTTTTAGACACAGCTCATGAAAATTACATAAATAACAAAACCCACACAAATTTTTAAAACTATGATACACAATTCAAAAGACAATTATGAATCATATTCTGCCCTATTGTCCTTGCCTCTGTAAACAGTCTAAAGGAATTTTCCTTCATTATGTAAAGGCAGATAAAATTTCACACCAATACAGAAGTTTGGGTGCCAGCCAAAAGACCAAGGAGTTTACTAGGAGAGATTTCTGGTGCTGATAATCTCATGCTAACAGCCTGCCTAACAAAAGGTTTTTAATCCCCACTGTACACAATGTGTGAAATTATACCCAGAGTTGACAACAAGCCATATCAATTGTAAATACTCCATGCATGCTCCTTATCTAAAATTTACAGATAAGTCTCATTCTAAAAATATGTTCCTCATATCAAGAAAATTATCAATTTATATGCAAGACAATTGGGTGGCAAACAAACACTATATTTGGAGTTTTAAAATTCATTTTGCATTGTTCATGCCTTTTGCATGTGGTATTTACATTTGAAATAATTTGGACGTCTGACATGGCAGTTCAATGAGGTTGTATGTAGTGTACACGTGAGAGACTAAGTTTCACCTTGTAAAAAAGAGAAAAGGCTCACCTTGTAGCTGTTTGTTCGTGGCCTGAAGTTTTCTTAATTCTTCCTTTAGCTTCTTCTTCATAATGGATTCCAACTTTTCTCTCTTCTGTGAGGATTTCACTAAAGATTCATAAGCCTCATGCACCTTCTGAATTTCAAATTCAAACTTTTGAAGTCTTGAAACTTTCCTATTGTACACACGGAGTTCATCTCTTAGTTTTCTGTTTTCTTCTGTCAACATGTCAATCATTCTATTAGCACGAGCAGTTAGGGGGTCCACCTCTTCATATCGAATCGATGAGGTTGGAGTACTGAAAATAAAGAACATAAAAATGTTCATGCATTTTTCAATTTTCAACCAGCTTATTCAATGTTCAAATGATGAAGAAAATTTTACCTATGTTAATGGATTTTCATCTATGCACACAATATATCTATACCTATGGTTTCTATGAAGCATTTAGTAAAACATATAAATTGTAAGATCCACCACAAATATGAACACAAACCTCTGATCCTCCCGCTGTAGAGTTTCTTGTTCCATCATTTTGCTGTGAGTCTCCCAATAACGCGTAAGGTCAGGTTGGGATTTACAGGCGGACATCTCTGCTGGATCAACGCGATCCATCGTCTCGTATGACCGTCGTAACTGTTCAGGCTTTTCCACACTAAATCCCGGATATTCGGGAGGTGGGGGCAGTTGTGTAAAATAAGAGGGCTGCAACTGCCACGTTTGTCCACTTGATGAAATCACATCTGTTGTTTTTGTCATAGAAACACACGAATTTGATACTTGGGGTGGATGCCATGAAAAAGAAGATCCACAACATGGATTGTTTAAATATCCAAATTTATCTGTTGGATGTGGAATACAGTGTCCTGCCATTTGGTAATACGGCTGTGAGACTGTTGACGTTTTCATTTCCAGAGCAGTGGTGGGCATACCTAGACGTGCTAGGATACTGTAGCTGGCATCGCTGCTACTATAGTCCAAATGGGAGGAAGGGTAACCAGTGGAAGACTGGTTCTCCTCCCCCTGTGGCTCTTGTCGCACGGAGGTAGACAAATTCTCCGTGGAGGACACAGATACATCGGTGCTAGTCTCACTTCCTGAGAAGCTTTGCCTTAACCCTGTAAAAGAAAAGAGTAGCAATGAAGATAATGAGTACAGGACAAAACATAAACCACCTCATACACACTTCAAATTCAATTTCTTTTCTTTTAAAATAGTGTGATTTTTTTTTCAATGAACCCCAAAAAATTTCCATTCTACTATAATATTTTTGTGGAGGGGTGGGATTCTTCAAGCCAATATAAAGAGCTGTTTGAGTCCTACACATAAATTACAGTTGAATAATGATGTCGGTATACCTGGTGAGCCCTATATGTAAATTACAATTGAATAATGATGTTGGTATGCCTGGTGAGCCCTACATGTAAATTACAGTTGAATAATGATGTTGGTATACCTGGTGAGCACTATATGTAAATTACAGTTGAATAATGATGTCGGTATATATACCTGGTGTATTTTGTAGTTGTCTGGAATGCCCAGGGTACGGCGGGGGTTCACGGTACTGCTGCTGGGACATTGTCACACCTTCCGGGTCTGTCACCACTAAATATTCATCACTTGAATATTGTCCATTCATAAGATCTGTCAAAAAAACAAAATACTATGTATAATGCTACTCCTTTCTTCTTAAATCAACAACAATCTGAACTCTGGTCTGTATTCTAAGCATGTCTCCCAGGCTTAACACACACAAAGAGAACAAAGACATACATAAAAATCAAAGGAGTGATATATTATTTCCCATTCAAATTTCCACATCTTTTTTTCATGATCACAAGGGGAAGAGAAATGGCCAAGTACACGTAAGTGCCAAGGCTATGACTAACTCTGTCTCTCTGTAGGTGAAATAGTCGACATTCCTGACAATATTTTGTTGTCTATCCTGCGTTAGTAAACAGTGGCCTCCACTGAGTAAATACACAGGTAGAGAAATAGTTCCCCTGATAACACCACCTAATCACCTCACTTAGACTTTCCCAACATTATTAAACACAACACTAGTTAAGATATATCCCTCACATATAAAGCATTAACATGTCTAATGGCTCCTTACTTAACATCGCTGTTTTTCTCAGCTGCAATTATTTCAATAAATCCCAAGGCTTCCTCCCTGCTCTCATGCCAGCCAAACACTGAATAATCATTGATAATATGGCCTCTCTCTCTCCACTACAAGTGCATTGTGGGATTGCCAAAATACCAAACATTGAGGCATTGAGCTGAACCAGTGTAGCGAGAAAATTATTCCACACTGGAATGTAGTGTATTTCCTGGCTTCAAGCCCCAGTAAATCGGCACTGTATAAAACTGCCTAAGGACTCAATGGCTGCATATTTGTAAATGGCCCAACATTATTAAATCGGAATCAGAAGACAGGCGCCCCAGGCATCCTGTTTACAGTTCTATCAATAGTATTTACACATTCCATTTAGTTTTAAGATACACAAAAGTTTTGGGCCATGTGTTGTTTTCACTATTCTTCCATTTATCTGAGTTGGATAAATTCCATTTTAATCTGACATTCTGTGAACTACTTGTGCGTTTCATTATCAATCACATGCAATACACAATGATAATGTAAAAAAAAAAATCCCCCAAATTTTGCTTATATTTTCCAATTACATGAATACATGTATCCTATAAAAATTTTAATAAACAAAAATAATATTAAAAAAAACAACCCTAAAAATCTGCTATTTCTCCGTATTACATTTCTTTGCAAAATATTTACCAGGAAAACAGATATAAACATGGTGTACATTTATGATAATTAAATTCCTGTGGGAAAAACTAATTACCAGAGAATTCAGTCATTTCTAATTCATGACGGACTTGGAATAGAAAATTCTGGTCACATGATCGGCAATAAATCTTTCTTACAATGAGAACTCCCTTCATTAAATATGCATTTTAATTAATTACTTCAGTAATTGGGATCCTTCATTTTGACAAAATATTTGTGGTTTTATACAATCAATCAGCTAATATAACATTACCTATGCAAAATATATCTCTCCAAAAAGAATTAACAATGCTGTCATTAATTATCAGGGGAAAAAAGACTTGAAAACATATTTATGAAACAATTTTTATTGCTAATTTCTGGTTTTATACTCATTTATTTATTTATAAATCTATCAATCAAACCCAGTAAATTTGAGAT
The DNA here is from genome assembly GCF_947568905.1 of Ostrea edulis. NCBI lineage: Eukaryota > Metazoa > Mollusca > Bivalvia > Ostreida > Ostreidae > Ostrea > Ostrea edulis. Next base: position 35,652,597 of record NC_079172.1, on the reverse strand, counting down.
TGCTAGAATCATTAAAAGTATATAATAAAATTGAATCATTCCCCGATTTATTTCAATAAAAACTCACAGGGCAACATGTGCTGTGAAACAATTTTGATAAACTGTGAACCTGCATCCATTAATACTGCATGTACATACAACAAAAGACGTCTGTCTTAAAATGTTTCAACTCATATCTCCCAAAATATTACCCAGAGTTGTAATGTCAATAAATTACTTATCATAATTATTGATTAAATGGTAGATTTTAAAATTTGTGGGATATGATTGAGATATACCTTGAATCATATTCATGTTGGCGTATGTTGGTGAATCACACAGACCCTCTCTTCCCTCAACATGCATGTCTGTAAATTCAAATCCTTGTATAAAAATAAAAATTCCACTCAGTCACAAAATTACATCTCACTTCGTCTTCACTCAGAATCTCCTAAACCGCTGGGAAGCACAAAATTCCTATATATCCTGGTGAAGACAACAATCCAATTAGGTGATGCAATTAAATCTTTTCCGGACCTTTTTTTTATTCACATGACACCATCTTTTTGCTGAGTGACATAGTCACTTCCCTGGTTGTTGACACAAATCAATGACACCGTTTTCGTATAATTAAAATACTTCAACAAAAAAAATATTTTTTTTTGGATAAGTAACCGTGTCAATGAATTCGAAAAATTGCTCCTTGTCCGTCTAAGATCTATTTAATCTTTGAACAGTGTGATGTATCACCCACAGAGCAACACAAATGTCTCAGCTTCCGAGTCAGTCGCCAAACAAAAAGGTGAAGTGTCGTTCGACTCTGAAAACTATATCCTGTGGTTGCTACTTTTTAATTAGCTTATATTTTTCCACATCCGTGACACATATCCTTAAAGGGCGAAAGCACCAAAGGTTGATGACGTCTAAGTACCTGGTACTATCCAGACAATCTTTTGCTAATTTAACACCTTTTAAGAGGACGGTACTCCTGGGTCGATGCCTCTTTTTTATCTGGTGATGGTTGTTTAGGGGGAATACACAATTTGCATTCCGGAGTGATAATTCCCTGCCGTCAAATTGATGCTCTCAAATATCACAAGATATTAACTGAATACTTCACATTCTACAACCTCTTTGATTTTCCACTGAGAAATGTTAATCTCAAAAATTCCTTAATTCCTAAACATATAAATCCTTTAATGTCCAAGAATTAAAAACCAAGAGTGAAAAATAAATCTAAAAATTCTTCTGAAGTGATCTCCAACAAGCTCATACTTATTACAAAGCGTATGGTGTTTTTTTCCATCAACCTAAATTTTGTTTAAGGTTTTTGCACACGTTCTATCTAAGCCTTCTTTTTTCTATAACTGTCACGTTTTGATGTTAAAAGTATGAATGGAATCTCATGGTATAATCAAATAATGGTTCTCTAGAGTCACTAAAGCGTGGCAATTTCTGTACGGGCATGCCTCGCTGAACACTAAGTATGTTGTGAATGTAAACATACCACCCTTGTGCAATTTTTTATTCTTGTTTTAAATGGAAAGGAATGCCTGCTATTCAACACCTGGTCTTTTGGGCAGTCTAGACACACTTTTATCAATATGGACCCTCCATCCATGAATTATGTATTAGACCCATTACAAGACGACAAACACATTAAATACTACATTTAAACCGCACAGTACAAAACATTCTTAACGTTCAGAGAAATTAGCATTGACTATCATAGTCTTCTCTAGAGAAAATCGTTTGCAGAATCAAATTTCAAATATTTTTTTTAAAGTGAACAAATTTCTATTAACTCTCAATTTTTCTGCCATTTTGCATTTTACTTTCCTCATGAAATAAGTTTTCCTGATTTCATATAAAATTATCAGTTTTTCAGTGAGGGTATCAAATTAAAAAGTTGTTTGTTAATCTTTTCAATCTGCCTGATTCAACAGTCATTATCTTATCATGATCTTTTTTCCTTCCTTTTTTTATGTCTTCTTCTTTTTTTTTTTTTTTACCTGATTTTATCCTGCATTTTGTAAGTATTTGTGTTGCAGACTTGATGGAAGAAAAAGAGAGATTTTTCCTACCAATGTTACCTATCCAGATCTTTAGTGCGGAGTAGTCAGACAGGAGAGGGTACACAGAAGACATAATTTCAGTGGAATTGTGAATTTCTTAAATTATAATATGTAGTATTGACGACACTTGGCAGTCTTAAGACAAACTTTTTTCAAAAAATGATGAAAGCGAAAACTACTTTAATGTTTTTATAAGTAAAACGAATTCAATTTATGCTGTATGGAGTGTAATTTATTCCCATGAATTCTCAATTTAAAGTCCAAAAGAGTGAGGAAAATTTATATTAAAAAGTTACATTGGAAGGGGTAATGTATTTCAACTTTTGAACATCAGAAAAAATTTGCAAGTCCCTTATTTTGAAGGAATTTCATATTTGAGCTTATTACAACCTTACAAATTATATCAACTCAGGCATCCCTTTTTTGTTCGTATCAAGTGTCTGTAAATAATTTTTTTTACCAATCTGGCAAAGACTTCAAATGCTCTGTCAAAATAAGCTCTCCAACTCCTGTAAAAACTTCTTATGATGCCATAACTCATGATCAGAATTATTTAAAAATACAAAACCTCTAGACACCTCCGAGTGTGATGAGTGAGATAAAGGTCATATTAAACACCCCATAAAGTGCATAGCAGGCTGTCTTTGACAGTCCATAATTTGCCACAAGTGGTTTTGATAAGACAGCCAGCAGGACTCGACACTATACTGAGGTTAGGACAGAATCAGATATTTATGTAATCTGTGACGGTGAGATATGGCAAACAGCTGCCCCAAACATTCCTGAAACACTTGATAGGTTACCACCATACCAACAGATCACAGGAAGCGGTCAGAGACCGACCAGAAGAAGGTCACCGTATACAATCTATATCCTCCTGGCCTGGGGATGTTGAAACTATACTAAATATCTTAGATAAAATCTGCTTATCCCATTAATTCTAATGACCAACTGCAACTCGTGACTTTCACTGTGTCCTTGAATTGATATAAAGTCATTATAACACTAAGCTCAACAGGAGCTATTAATTAACACGGTCGGGCTGTATAATGCCGATTACCTATCAAAAGTTAATATCAAGGTTTTCTCCACACTAAAATAAGGATTTGGTGAATAATTTTTATGTTACAGTATTAATACATAGTACTGCACTGAACAAATTAAATGTTCACAAAAATTATAACCTCACAAGATGAGGAATCTGAGAGCATGAGTCACAAATTATAAGGGATTCGCAGCAATATAAACCACAACGTACATTTTTTCTTCAAATTTTAATCAATAAATCAACAAATATATAAAAACCCCCTCCCCTGATACCATGTGGAGGTAATAACTTTCTTCTCCAAATTCTCAGATTCCACCATGCCCTGTGAATACCAGACGGTGTCATCCATTCCCATTATTGCCTATTAATATTTATCACATAAATTTCAGCTATGTTGGTTATTAGTATCTACTACTGTGTACCGCTGACAGAGGCAGGCCTTAGGCTACTTGTTGATCATAAACAAGTTAAACAATGCTGCTGGTGTGTGTAACCCATTGTGCTAAATTGATATCATTGAGTGATCCAATACACATGTAGTGCTTATAACATATAGATCTATAAAGTGTTACATTAAAATCGGTGTGTCCATGAGTTTAACTATTTGTACAGATGTTTGAAATAATTATCTTCTGTTTCATGGAACGCTGGAGTTCATCACTGATTTGAGAATCAAGTATTCCTTCAGTTACCTTCCACATTAATCCTTGATGGTTGTTAAATCAAACCAAGAATTCCTGAACTTTCAAAGATATCTACATTGTGTGTCACTGAGTGCGTGGTACACCAAAGGTATATACAGCCATCTGAAGAATTTATGTCATTATAGACCAAGCAGGTTAATGTGTACAGGCACACCCAAGTACAACAGCTCCCTTATACTGAATTCAGACACCAATATAATGGACAGGCAATCTTACAACATACATCATACAGATCTCTAAAGGAAACTCAGAACAGGGTGGGCAATCTATATATAAATCATACAGATCTCTAGAGGAAACTCAGAACAGGGCAGTTGACACTCCATGTGGAATACAAAAATCTTCAAAGAAACTTTCCCTGAATGAGGGCTTAAGAATTCGCTAGAATAGTATTTACATGTCAGGTTTCAATGACAGTTCTTGTTCATGTAATTTCAAATGATGAGACATTTTCAGTAATTATCAGTCATTTTCTGTAACAGCCATGGCTTCATTAGTTATAGTCTGACATTGTGATGTCATAAGGCATTCATCATTCTTAAGACACTGTGATGTTTCTATGGATTCGTCTTGAATTTTCAAAGTTTTTAATCATGATAGATTATAAGGGTATACATAAAATTGCTTTTCAATAATAAGCAAGAGCATAATGGTTAAATCACTTTTTGAAAAATTGAAATTTATACCTGACTAGACCTAAAACTTCTGCATACCTCAGTAACGTGTATCCTGATACCTTTACAAAAAAACATAAAAATATAAAATATGTTTTAAATTATACCAATTTTTCATTGACAGCAGACGTCATTTTAAAATTGAATGTTCAGAAACACAATCTCAATGCTGAAATCTGACACATTCAATGGAGGTTTCAAGGTGTTACAAGTTTAAAAACGAGTCGTAATTAAATCAACTGAAAAGACAGAATTGTTCCACATCTAACATAGACAGAGATCTTGCGTGGACTTTGTATCATGTTGATCAATTGCAAAATATATCCCAGCATTCCATTCATTGATCCCAAAATTCTATAAGCTTTCAAACTTGGCACTTGAACGAAATACTTAAGGACCATTTAAAGTATTTCAAACAATCAGGGAATGGTGCCAAAATAAGAGATTGATAAGATCTCATGAAATTGTAACCCTTTCTTTCAAAGTTTATTTTTTAATACTGCGCAACACCGACAATTTCTGTATCAATAGCAGCAACAGTGACATTGTGTGTATCAAATCAATCATTGCAGAGGAAGTTTTAAAATTGTGCGCGTGTCAAGTGATTACTTAAGAATCTTGTAAACTAATTTGCGATCCTGTTCAATTTATTGGTACCATTAAAGCATTGTTAATTTCATCAGAGACCCCAGGAAGCTAGAGTTGTGTAAAACACATCAGTTGCATAAATTAACTGAAATGAAAAAAAAAAATTCATTGAAATGCATCTCCCTTAAGAGGGTTCATAAAATGAATATGTTCCCAATTTTTTTCATTCAATACTGTATAATCATGGCTGAGAAAGGAAGCTTGGTGACATTGCAAACTGAATTCTGTCCAAATCTGCTCACACTTCACTGTTAACATATCATTTCTCATACTTTACTGTTAACATATCATTATCTACACTTTACTGTTAACATATCATTATTTACACTTTACTGTTAACATATCATTATCTACACTTTACTGTTAACATACATTGTATCATTATCTACACTTTACTGTTAACATAGCATTATCTACACTTTACTGTTAACATAGCATTATCTACACTTTACTGTTAACATATATTACTCACACTTTACTGTTAACATATCATTATCTACACTTTACTGTTAACATATCATTATCTACACTTTACTGTTAACATATCATTATCTACACTTTACTGTTAACATATCATTACTCACACTTTACTGTTAACATAGCATTATCTACACTGTACTGTTAACATATCATTATCTACACTTTACTGTTAACATATCATTATCTACACTTTACTGTTAACATATCATTATCTACACTTTACTGTTAACATATCATTATCTACACTTTACTGTTAACATATCATTATCTACACTTTACTGTTAACATATCATTACTCACACTTTACTGTTAACATATCATTATCCACATTTTACTGTTAACATATCATTACCCATACTTTACTGTTAACATATCATTATCTACACTTTACTGTTAACATATCATTATCTACACTTTACTGTTAACATATCATTATCTACACTTACTGTTAACATATCATTATCTACACTTACAGTGAGCATATCATTACCCATACTTGACAAAAATGTATTTTTTTTTTTTTTAGAGTTTGAGAACATCTGTATATGTTGCATTTCAACTCTTCAAGTATGCAAGCATCAGAGATATCAAATTCACATTTTCTCAAATTAAAAACACCCATCAAGCCAAATATCTTTGAATATCTCTTTACAAGATCAAATCATGCATACACGTGTACTTTTAAACTGACAAGAATTTCTAGATAGAGCATATAATCTTGTCCTGGGGATACACAGGTCATTCATGCACGAGTACAACGAACAGGATCTGCCCAAGACCAAGTACAACCCTAAAAAGATCGAAGGCCTTAAAGGGTACCAGGAGAATGCCCCCATACACACAAAGACATACCAGAGAGAATTAAATGCATCCAACTGAAGGGGGGTTATGTAAACAGAATTAACATAAGTAAACAGACCTATCAAGAACATTGGTAGAATTCTCTTGTCCTGACTAAAGATTCATCTAACCCCGGATGTCAAGAACAGCAAACTGTCAAATTCCTCCACTGTTTAATGTTGACGGGCAATGTTCTCCTTGGCAGGTCGAAAAGCAAACAAAATACAGAAGCAAACCCTCTCCACAGCATGGAGGGGGACAATTCAGGTTTATTTATAGTCTCAATTGCATGTATTGTAACATTTGGGTCATTTATTGTCAGCCTTTCTTTGTTGAAGGACTGGTAAATTTATAAGGGGGTAATTATTGGTTCCTGGGCCTCCTGACAGGCATCACTTTGTCATACACCTGTCTGTGGTATTGAACACGGGATACACAAAAACTTACATGACTCTGTCCAGGTGTTACTGTATCAAAGAGTGAAAAATATTTGTATCAACTTGATAATCAAGACGAAAGCAGTAATGATAGCAAGTGCATTTCAAATGATGACTTAAAGCCTATACTTTTATTCATGATTCAATCAAAGTCCATACTTTTGTTCATGACTATAAAAGCCTGTAATATAGTTTCATTCATGACTTGGAACCTGTACTATTTTTAAAGACGACTTAATCAAAGTTTAGAAGACATCTCCTAGAGACTGAGGGCAGAGACAGGACTCTTTAAGACATTCCCCCAACCTTTGAGTTTGAGAATAAAAAACAAGGTGTGAACTCTCATAAGATCCCACCGCCCACCCCACCCCACCCCCGCAATACCTCAAGATTCTGCATTGGTCAGCTGCAGTCACAACGACTTAATTTGTAAAATTTGACCTGTAGTTAGTGCAGTACTGCACAGAGATGCCAAAAACAATTTTTTGAAATACCCACTGATTCAGAAAATCTAGATCATTCAACCTTCTGCGTGATGGGTTTAAAAGTTTAGTTATTTCTTTCCTTCTTCTTTTTTCTTTTGTAACCTGCCTGTAGAGGTATGCTGGAAGTTTTTACTTAACAAGGGCGGTTTTTGCTTTGTCATGTTTTTCATCATGGTTGCATGCAGATGAAATATTTAATACTCCTCAGGGGCCAGCTTGAGACTTGCTCTTGGAAACGCTTTGTTTAAACATTTCTGAAGAATTAGGTAATAAAATATAATTTATCAGTAATATAAAAGAAAATTTTAAAAATGCTGGCTGTCTTGTTTGATTTAAGCCGACAGCGTTTTCATTCCAGAGCGGAGATTATGCTTTGTCATTCATTCATCTTGATCTCCCTGAACATGAGGGTGATGACCCCGTTGTGAGTTTACAAAATTTGATTAAAACTCACCAAGGCAAAATAATTTGAGTAGTTTTAAAAACATGTTGTATTTGCATAACCTTTCAATTTAGTAACAAGTCCTTTGTAAAAATTTCATTGTGAACTTTTCAAAATTCAAAGCATAAAATTTTGGATTATACCAAGCTTTCACAATTTACAGCAGATCTGATAGTGAGAGTTTATGATACCAAAATGTCCAATTTCTGAATTTGTTAAATTTAAAATGAAAACCATTTGAAATGAAATCAAAGTCTAAAGTTTATTAAAGCATTTATCTTCTTTTTATAATGATTCAGTTTTGAATTGTTTAAAATATAATTCACAAAAGCCGAAAGAATTCTCTCATAGCAACAATCTTCCAGTTGTAATGAACCCAAACTTGATAAATAACTGGGACCATTAATTTGTTTATGAGAAGAGCTGCAGTTTAGGGTACTTTTCATCGGCAATTATAAATTCTTTAGGTTCGTTTTTCTTAACCGAGTTTATAAACATTTTTTTCTGCCCGTGTGTATGATCCATTGACCAAGTTCTCGCTACTCCCTCTTGTCTGCTGCATTTTATCCGCAGTGAGCGGTTTATCCGTAGTGATGCTGGTTTATAGGATATCATGCGGACCCTCCTTTAAACATTGTTAACACGTATTAACCTCTATTTCAAATTCTCCGACTACTAATACCGTTAATTACACTGCAATGTCTACAAACAAATTTTTTTTCTTCCAAAAATGAGGACTATGAAAATTAAAATTGATGTTTTTATAATCGAATACAATTTACTGTATAGAATTTAATTTATTCTCATGATTTCTCAACAGAGTCCAAAACTGGAAAATTTACAAACAATTATATAGGGAGTGGTGATAAATTTCAACTTTTGAACATCATAGAAAATTTACAAGTCCTTTATCTTTCAGGAATTTTGTATTTGTACTTATTACAACCAAACTATATATCAACCCAATGTTTGTGTCAAGTGTCCTTAAATGATATCACTGACAATTCGTCAAACATGTTGGTTATTATCTAAATGGTATGTCATGTCATTGTAAGTTTATTATCATTTCAGGTGTGGTACAATTATTCACCTGTTTTAAATACTGCACAATTTACTCTCTAATACACTCGGTCCGTATCACTTCCCCCGGTAAGCAAGAAATACCGAAGGTTTACTCCGATGTACTCGGTGACTTTAAAGTTTAAGTAAATATATATAGCCAACTCTTGTATTTACAAGAGTGCAGGTCCCATTTCTTCAAAGTTGCACTAATTACTATGATTACTTCTCAAGCCTGCAAGTTCAAAATTCTTCATCTCATAAAAAAAACCACTCTAGTACACAATTTATGCTGGAAAAGGAATACATTAATTGATAAGTAAATTGGACTATGAATGAAAGTTTTGTTGGTAATTGTACTGGCAATTAGAAAGCACTAATGGAAGACTAGAGTGTGCAGTTCCAATATTAACACAAAGACGAAAACATGATGTAAAAAGATTTATAATGGGAGATACTGATGAAAATAGAATCTGCCATCACACAACCTTAGATGAGCTAGCAGATTGGAATGGCAATCAAGATCATTTATCCATCAACAAAATAGAAAGTCCTGCTGTTTAACGATCTCCAAAAATGCACACAATGGGGGCATCTGGCTGCTTGTCTTTCCTCCTTTGAAGATTTCATTAATAAAATTCTGAATGCATTCTTTATAATTATGCATGATTAGGCTGAGAATGGAGTGTGGGTGGTGTGACTGCTTCTGTCAGATATACAATTTTCAACTGCTAGAGCCAATTTTCACTTCTTTTATTCAAAATTATCATTTTATCATTTACCTATGATTACAAGAATGTTGTTCTTCCAGAAAATTTTAAATCTGCAAAATTCAAGTAAAACTATTCAAACAAATGTTTTATGCACAGCAAATTAAATGTATGTCCTTAGATTCCGAAGACTGAACAACTTCCATTGATGTCTGGCATGTTATTTGATATTTGAATATATATACATGTAACGATCTGGTAATGTCAATGAAATAATATTAATGATAATGATAGATAATTTAATTCTATATGTAAAACACAATTTGATTGGATATTTGAATATATATACATGTAACGATATGGTAATGTCAATGAAATAATACTAATGATAATGCTAGATAATTTAATTCCTTATGTAAAACACAATTTGATTGGTTCATTTGACTTTATCAACATTTTTAATATTTTATACACTAATTTGCCTTTAGGGGCCTTAAGCTGTCTCTGCAGCATGCTTGAGACAGAAAACTGGAATAATACTCGCTATTCAGTGTCCACTATATTGCCACATTTTGTCACTGACAGGCAGCTTAACCTACGACCTTTTGACCAAGAAATATAAGATTTTCCTACCCTTCCCCATAGGTTCTCTGAATGTTTGGGTACCTCGATATGTATAATACATATATAGGACACTATCTCACCATTTATATGTATAATACTCAGACATTCCAAGTTCAAAGTCCTTACCTGTTATCTTTAAAACATGGAAGTGTTAGGTATGAATCTGGAATAGCACTCCTACTCTTTGTGACCTTGGCCTATGATCTTCAAACCCATAAATCAATATGGATCTTCCTCTTTCCTAATATAGCAAAACATTCTTATAGTGAAGTGTTGGGGATGAACAATTTCAATTAGCTATTAAAACATAATTCGTAACTTATATAGTCCATTGAGTTAAAAACATGTCTTAAAACTGCAGTGAATAAAAATCACTTCGCTGAAAGTGTGAATTCATTAAAAGTATGTCTGCTGTAACCGGTTTTTACTGTATTATGATATTAGCAAGTATGAGACCACTATCCAAATCAGTATGCTATATAGTGTCCACAATGCTTGCAGAGGTAAGTTAATATATTGGGGAATTGTCCAAGATACAGTTCAGAATAATCTGACTTTCTCCCCTTCAAGAGAGCAGGATTAAATGAGACTTTGCAGGACCACAAAAAGCAGAGCTTACTGTTCAAATCATCCCCAAAAGTCTCGAATTGAAAAGTCACTGTTCAAATACCATCCCTCTTCTCCTTTGAAAACCTGGCTTCAAAGAAGCACTCCGAACAATCTTGATATATCCCGGGACTTCGTCTGAACAATCTTGATATATCCCGGGACTTCTTCTGAACAATCTCGATATATCCCGGGACTTCGTCTGAACAATCTTGATATATCCCGGGACTTCGTCTGAACATTTCTTGGGATATCCTGGCTTGGATTTCTTGAAATAAACTTAAGTCGAAACTTGGACTTAAGTCTGAGATTTTACTCAAATTTTGACTGCTCAAATAAAAGGAAACTCAAACTTAAGTTTGAGATGTTTTTTTTGTTGAGAACTCCAAGCCTGCTGTATTTTCAGAGAGACAATTACTGGTGCTTTTCATGGACAGACACCTGTCTGTTTATGGACTGGAAACTTGACCTCAAACCATTTCATATCTTCCATGACATGATGGTATGCTATCATGTTCATTCTTTGAATAACCAAATTGTAAATTTAAAAAAAAAATCAAAAGCAATTTTCCTGAACAAATTAGATGTTTGCGGTATAAATTTAGGCTGTACCTCCTTATTTCTCCACGATCAATTCTACACAGCAGTAATTGTGATGTTACTTAAGATGTCTGCACACATTATAATACTTGGCTATCAATTCATTTGAAAACCACCAATTAAGATTTTTTGAATTTTTAATGGTTAACCACTTCAGTGTCCTTTATGTAGAGGTAGATCGTTATGCTTCTGTGCGTGTGCAATGCATTTTGACTGATCCCTCTATCTTACAATGACCAATTAATAAACGGTTTGACTGATCCCTCTATCTTACAATGACCAATTAATAAACGGTTTGACTGATCCCACTACTGAACAATAAAAGATTAATACAGGGTTTTCACCAAGAAATTAATCCCCATGCTAAGTTATTTGCAAACCTTTGAGATTCAACTGTACCAAATATTTTCATTGTATCAACACTGATTAAGCACTGAAGAAGTGGGACTGGGGTGGGTGGGGGTGTTGACTCGGGGCAGCGGGGCTGAAGAGATTCTAAGTTACATATACCAAATCCATCCCATCAAGCACACTCTTGTGAAGTAAAGATTAAACCCTGTTTCTAATGGTTCAATTTTCCATTGTTTTTTATTTCATTTACTCTTCTCTTTCTCAGATAACTTGACAATATTCTAAGCTTATCTTAAAATAGGTACCATGCCTATTTGCAGTAAATTGATATTAATTGTTGCTTTGCTTATGATGGTTATGCATAGTATTGCCCACAATGTATCTTTTAATCTAGAAATACTGTGAAATCAATTGCAAAATAATTCAAAACAAGAGGTACTGTGAGCAATGCTCACTAAGAATACCCCCCGCTTACCCCAATCTCCCAAAGGGGTGTTGGTAATAGGTATAAACTACCTCTTTTCTGAGTGTAAAAAACAAATGGCATGACAAACCGAACCATATTGCTACTTCGATGTCCAGTGCGCGTGACCTTTGACCTTTTGACCCCAAAATCAATAGGGAACATCTTCATCCCATGGGTAGTCCATATGTATGATATGGTGACTGTAGGTGGAAAGGATAATGCTTTAGAGCCCGGAAACCACATTGCTACTTCGATGTCCAGTGTGCTTGACCTTTGACCCCAAAATCGATAGGGAACATCTTCATCCCATGGGTAGTCCATATGTATGATATGGTGATGGTAGGTGGAAAGGATAATGCTTTAGAGTCCGGAAACCATTGCGTCTACAGACGGACGGACGGACGGACAACCCGATTCCAGTATACCCCCCCCACAACTTGTTGCGGGGGGTATAATAACTACCCTGCCTCTAAAATATCGCTTTGCAACTACAACAACTCAAGAAAGCACCCCTTTAATATCTCACACTAACTTTAATTTACAAGTATTCTCAACTTCATTCACAATCAATATCTTTGTTGAAAATACAACAAATTGTTTTTTTTATCAAAGATCATCCCAAATCTAACTTTAATTAATGTCTGCCTCTTTTCCTGTAGCTTCAAAACTCAGGGCACATGCTGCGGAGAGCATGGTGGATGAAAATGAGGTATGCCAATTTTGCACTCTTAAGATGAAAAACGCGGGAGAAGACCTCAGAAAACTGACCTTTAGCATACCAATGAGATTTCCACCTGCCTGATGAATAAATCGGGATGTAATTTGACAAGTTATGGTCTGATATATATCAACTTTTAAAAAGAAGGCAAGATAATGATATGATAAAAATTCACTAGTAAAAGTGCATAACAACAGTGTCTTGTGTACTTAAAATGTAAAACATCATTAAAAAAATTATTTGCAAATTCTCTTTTAGTTTTTTATCAGGCCTTCTTTTCATCCCACACATTCGAGCTTTTAAATTTCAAAAAAAAAATTCTAAAGAACAAAAATTGGCATGCATTTGAGACTGCTCTGAGTGCCCCCGTTTGAACTATAGAATTGTAAAACCCAAATAATTCCAGATTATAAACTGTGACCATATCTAACAATTACCAAAGGATTAAAATCGCTATAAGATTTATTGCTTTATGATATTCTGTTCTAGCTGGCTGTATATAAAACATGCATTCCTTGTGTTTAGTCAGGTGACTGCAGAACTTTAACAAGCGGCCTGTAAGAACAGTTAGACACAGTTCACTGCCATGCCATTATTGTACAGACTTCAGAAGACTTTGTACCAGAATGTAAACAACTAATGGGGCAACTCCCAATAGGTTTTCAGAGAGTCAGCAGGCATTCATATCCCTGACATGTTCATATCATTACCTCCTCCCCCTCCCATGTTCATATCATTACCTCCTTCCCCTCCCATGTTCATATCATTACCTTCTCCCATGTTCATATCATTACCTCCTCTCATGTTCATATCATTACTTCCTCCCATGTTCATATCATTACCTCCTTCCCCTCCCATGTTCATATCATTACCTTCTCCCATGTTCATATCATTACCTCCTTCCCCTCCCATGTTCATATCATTACCTCCTTCCCCTCCCATGTTCATATCATTACCTCCTCCCATGTTCATATCATTACCTCCTCCCATGTTCATATCATTACCTCCTCCCATGTTCATATCATTACCTCCTCCCATGTTCATATCATTACCTCCTCCCATGTTCATATCATTACCTCCTCCCATGTTCATATCATTCACCCTCCCATGTTCATATCATTAACTCCTCCCATGTTCATATCATTACCTCCTCCCATGTTCATATCATTAACTCCTCCCATGTTCATATCATTACCTTCTCCCATGTTCATATCATTAACTCCTCCCATGTTCATATCATTACCTCCTCCCATGTTCATATCATTCACCCTCCCATGTTCATATCAATATCTCCTCCCACTCCAATGTTCATATCATCGCCTCCTCCTCTCCCATGTTCATATCATTGCCTCCTCCCATGTTCATATCATTACCTCCTCCCCCTCCCATGTTCATATCATTGCCTCCTCCCATGTTCATATCATTACCTCCTCCCCCTCCCATGTTCATATCATTGCCTCCTCCCATGTTCATATCATTACCTCCTCTCATGTTCATATCATTACCTCCTCCCCCTCCCATGTTCATATCATTGCCTCCTCCCATGTTCATATCATTGCCTCCTCCCATGTTCATATCATTACCTCCTCTCATGTTCATATCATTACCTCCTCCCCCTCCCATGTTCATATCATTACCTCCTCCCATGTTCATATCATTACCTCCTCCCCCTCCCATGTTCATATCACTACCTCCTCTCATGTTCATATCATTCCCTCCTCCCATGTTCATATCATTCCCTCTTCCCAGGTTCATATCATTACCTTCAAATTGAATGTGGGGTCTTTTGACAAATGTAGTGGTAAACAAGAGTCCTCTACTTTGGGGCACCTAGTTTAGAAACGTATACTATTCATGCAATACTCGTTTAGGGAATTTTTTCAAAAAGAATAAGAAATCCTCCGTATATCTCGTGACAAGTGACATAACACACAGGGTTATTCTAACCATGCTAAAAACTCCCAATGAAGATGTCCATCCCTACAGTAAACAGTACATATAACGGGTGCTGTAAGTATGTAGATTTGGAACATTGTCTGAATGATGTAACCAGATATATTCCAAATATTTGGCAGGGCTGTTCATGCACACTACAAACGTGATCTTAAAACAAAGCAGGGCAGACACCTTTAGCGATATCTGATCCTAAAGACATATCTGAGGGAATACCTTGATGCGTATCAGGGACCTGGACGTGGGCCCATTCACCACAACGACACAGATGTGGTCTGTTACAAGGTGCCAAATTCTTTCAATCTAATGAAGTGTTGAACCATATGGATAGGGGTGGAGGGGTATTCAACTTAAGGGGGAAGTATTGAAAACTCTTATTTCAAATAGGGGGCCTCCGTGGCCGATTGGTTAGAGTATCGTGCTCAAATTCACACGACCTCTCACCTCTGTTGGCGTGGGTTCGAATCCCGATAGCGCCGGTCAGTGAGAAAGTTTCCCAGTTTACTTTTGGAAGGTCGGTGGTCTCTTCTTAGGAACATTGTATCTGGGTTCTCTCTTCCCCTAATAAAAAACTGGGCACCACCAGATAACTGAAAAATTGTTGAGTGTGGCGGAAAACATCCATCAATCAATCAATCATATTTCCAAAATAATTGTCTTATACAACTTAGAGGGAAATAAAACTTAACACATTTAAATTGTTGTGCTCTTTCCCTTTCTCTCTATCTCTCCCCTTCTCTGTCTCTCCCCTTCTCCCTATCTCCCCTTCTTTCTGCCTCTCCCCCTTCTCTCTATCTCTCCCCTTCTCTCTATCTCTTCCCTTCTCTGCTCTTCTCCCTCTCTCCCCTTCTCTCTGTCTCCTCTCCCCTTCTGTCTGTCTCTCCCCTTCTCTCTATCTCTCCCTTTCTATCTCTCCCCTTCTCTCTATCTCTCCCCTTCTGTCTGTCTCTCCCCTTCTCTCTGTCTCTCCCTTTCTATCTCTCCCCTTCTCTCTGTCTCTCCCTTTCTATCTCTCCCCTTCTCTCTGTCTCTCCCCTTCTCTCTATCTCTCCCCTTCTCTCTGTCTCTCCCCTTCTCTCTGTCTCTCCCCTTCTCTCTGTCTCTCCCCTTCTCTCTGTCTCCCTTTCTATCTCTCCCCTTTTCTCTGTCTCTCCCCTTCTCTCTATCTCTCTCCCTCCTTTTCTCTCTCCTGACTAAACAGAACTTCAACACACCTATACATACTTCTGCTGACATGCCCAAAGTAGCAGTCTCCCTAACAAAGTTTAATTTTATTCAAGGTCATCGTAATCAACATGCAGATCAATAAATCAACAAGCATGGGTGTCATTGATAACAAATGACCACTCAACCAAAACATCTCTGTGACATTTCCTTCTTGTGTTAACACTTAGCTAAAAAAATCTTAATGGGAGTAGCTTTACATCGACAACATCGTCATGGCTCACGTAGGAATAAAATTCTTCATTAATTACAAACGAAACTTGCATGTTTTCATCAGTTGCATTTTCCTGAAAATATCTCTGATGAAATGACAAAATGATAAGGAAATCTATGTATACATACATACTGCTATATTTACGTAGACCAGTGTTCTGATAGCAATAAACCCTTGGCGTTCATTGCTTGTCATTCCTAACAAAAACCACTGTGAATGTATGTTTCAACTTGACATAAAAACAAAGAATACTTATAGAAGAAACATTATGAAATATAAATATAAGGAATACATGTCAAGGTTTTTTGCAGTTAGGGGGATATAAAAAGCATTGGCAGCATGATGTCACTTAAGAGATAAAACACACGAGGGCATGAACAGCAATGCTTCACAACAGCATACTTCATGAAGTGCATCTTTTTAAAAATGAAATTTATTTCTTAATTTTACATTTTATTTCAATTTCTGTCAGAATTCCAAGCCATTAAATATAGGCACAATTTCTATTAAGATCCAATACACACATTTTTGCATTAAATTGCTTTAAAAAGGCTATCAATACAAAATGGTAAAGATATCAAAGGCAAATAACATTGGAAATGTAAATATTTCTGCATAAAGCAGCAAATTACCCCAATTTTCTACATCTCCACATGGGTGAAAAATCCTTGAGAGGGACATTAAACAAGAGACAATCCATCAATCAATCCAGTGTTTTTAAACTCATATAATACCATTAACCTAGACAAGGATTCATTCAATCTTTCAGGTATATTGTGCATGGAAATCCAATGGTTTCACCCCATCAAGGGTCAACACAAATGTTTTAATGTCAGCCTGCCCAAGTCAAACTTCCTTGGACAACAAACATACAGCACACAATTTAAACCTGCTTCACAGTCAGGACCAAATAACTTAAACCTCCTTCATACAAGACGAATGCTTACTTTATCATACTGAATGGTACTATCAGTTAAAAAAAGAGATGTGTTTGTGAAGCACCGATACCCCCATATTACAAGAAAGTGGACCAGCTAGGTCAAATGTTATGGTCACAAGGTCAAAGATCATGGTGTCAATGGAAAGGTCTTGCCACAAGAAATACACATACCAAATATGAAAGCTTTACCTCTTATGGTGTAAAAGGTTGTAAGTTTTTTGCTACAAACAGATAGATGGACATGCCAAAAACTATGAGCCCCTGATCTTCGATTCTGTGGGCATAATAAATACTCATTGGGTCTAGAATTCCTGGTTAAAGCATGTGTAAAATTTCATTCTCAGTGGTACATGTACCACACAATTTCCTATGAGTAGAAGTTCTCAGTGGTACCACACAATTTCGTATGAGTGGATGGAGTTCTCAGTGGTACCACACAATTTCGTATGAGTGGATGGAGTTCTCAGTGGTACCACACAATTTCGTATGAGTGGATGAAGTTCTCAGTGGTACCACACAATCTCGTATGAGTGGATGAAGTTCTCAGTGGTACCACAATCATCTACTGTGAGAGAAAGCTTTGTACTTAGTGAGTATTCATATTGTGGTCGTTATTTCAGATCAATATATCTTACACTTACTGATTCTTACAAATTATAAAGACACATAAAAATGTTGATGGGGCCCCATAGCAAACTTTCTGAAACTTACAACATGTATATATCACATTGGTACATCTAAAACAACTTATGATATTTACATATTACATTGGTACATGTACAGACGCCTTCACTTTTTTTTTACCTAATCAAAAGAATTTAAAATTCAGGAATGTCTCGAAAACACGAGATACTCCTTTAATAGCCTAGTTTTTCTCATTATACAGTAAAACATGGGACCAAGAGATTTGTCTACCTACAAAAACCAGCTAAACGTTTGTTGAAATGAATTAACCTAGTTGAGCTGAATGCTCACAGAAATTTTTATGTGACATGTATGCAAATGAGATGTAAATATTTGTCAAGTCCCTCTGTATATACAAGTTTTGACAAAAACTACCTTTATGGTAAGACATTAATATGTTAATGACAAAGCCACAGCTACGCCCGGGAGCTCATTCCTTGTATTCTAGCCGCGTATATGTTTTAATTACGGGACAAAAATGTTGCTGAATTAAATGAATTACTTTTTCATGAGTATAAAATAACCTTTCAAAAGAAAAAAATATCTCGTTAATTCAGGTAACAACACACATGTATGTTAATGAAGCCTGACCTGCTATAGTCTGTACATTTGTTGAAAAGGGGCAAAGAGAGAGAGGAAGAAATAAATGAATAGATCGTGTTTCTCAGGCTAATTATATACGCCATTCCTAATTTAGCACCGGGACATTTTGTTTCAGTTGCTGCCTAAACAGAGTAAATGACAGCTCCACCTACTGCATATTTTTGTAAATATTAATTATAGTTCCTGGTGTGGCCCACCATGCATGGCTCAATTAGTTTCTAATTCTGATAATGGACTCTTGGAGTGGCCCAAAGATCCACTTGCACAGCAGAGGAATTCCATTATAAGAGAGGTGCAGTGCATTCCTGGCTGACTCTCATCTTGACGGTTTTAAGGAGGGATGACACAAATTCTTCATAGAAACATTTTAGGTCTCAGATTCATGTTATCATATTGTCTGACATAAAAGTTTACCATATATGTAAAACTGAAATCAAAGAGATATGCTTTATCTTTTCAGAATTTTTCACCTGTTTAAATCATTGGATTAACATGATTAAGGAGTTATACTGGCAATCTGTTGATAGTGCATCAACATCCTACAGGGGTATGAATTTTTTCCCCCATAATATCATTACAAAAAATTACAATTTTTCCAAGGCAAAATCTCAAATTTGCAAGAACCCAGATATCATTACACGTACCATTTAGTTTTCATTCATAAACAATTCTTAATAGATGTTATACTGCCTTAAAACATAATGTAAAGCAAATTCAAACAGAATACCCCCCCCCCCCCCACCCGACAATATTTTGTCCAGGCAAAGTGTATTACTGATAATGACCTCAGCTGAATGTATTTAACAGTGGTGGTCAGTGTTATTAAACACTTCTCAAGTGCAGGTCCTCAATAAAGGGATGCCACATCATTGACACGCTCTTCCTCAACACATCGCCTGTACGGATATGTGACAGTGTCATTTCTGTCTGACACGTACAATCTTGCAGTTTCCCACTTACCACAGCAACGTGTAAATCACACCGGCTTTTCCTCAATCTTCATAGAAAGATGAACAGGAAATTCTCAGAGCAGACATCAGACATTCTTAGTGCAGGATATTGTACCAGGAAGTTCTGCAGCTCTCGTGGGGTCCATTGTCGTCGTTTCCTGAAATTATTGGGACCCTCAATAGGCAGCCTTCAATGTAATTAGCTGTTTTGTGTTCTGATTTGAATAAATTCCATTGAATTGTAAAATGGGGAGGTTTACAAGACAACCCCCCCATCCCCCACTGGGATAATGATAATGATTAGGCTGGCAGGGGGATATTCTCCTTGTAAACCATTCTGAATCAATATATTTTAATACACCTGAGTAATACTGGTCAGATATATCCAATGACCTGACTGGCAGGGGAATGCTAGGGAATTATCATCAAAAGCAAGTGATTTATACTTGCTGCAATACAGGCATGGTACATGAAGTTTTAATATCATATAATTGATTTCTCCTGGATTTAATTGACCTTCAGTTTACATCAACCAAAGTTTCAATCAAATCAAAGCTACAACCTATTGGACAACATCCTAGTCTGTAATCCATGATTATCATTTCATTCTATGAATTAGAGGTCAGCATTAGACACATTTTAATTCATATTTGCAATTAGTACTACATTCAATTACTTAAAATTCTATTTACATTATTCATTGACGATCTTTCCATTTTTCTTTGAGTACTAGCTATATAATAAATTCTGCTGACATAATTCTTTTCACTATAATAAAAAACAAGAGATGTTTGTAAAACACATATGCCCCCCATGGAGCAAAATTGAAAAGGGTTATACACACACACATCATTAAATTGAGAGTAATATCAATTCAAAATATTGAGCAGACAATATCTTCCTATGTCAAGAGTGACCATGTGACCTAAAAATCAATAGGGGTCATCAACTCCTGAAGATGTACCAGGGTACCAAGTTTGATGTCTGTCAAGCAAAGGGTTCTCAAGATATTGAAGGGACAGTATATTCCTATGTCCAGTTTGACCCTTGATCTTTGACCATGTGACCTCAAATTCATTAGTAGTCATCTTCTCCTGATGATGTACCAGTGTACCAAGTTTGATGTCTGTCAAGCAAAGGGTTCTCAAGACATTGAACAGACAGTATATTCCTATGTCCAGTTTGACCCTTGACCTTTGACCATAAATTCAATAGGGGTCATCTTTTCCTGAAGATGTACCAGTGTACCAAGTTTGAAGTCTGTCAAGCAAAGCGTTCTCAAGATATTGACCGGACAGTATATTCCTATGTCCAGTTTGACCCTTGACCTTTGACCATGTGACCTCAAAATCATTAGAGGTCATCTTTTCCTGAAGATGTACCAGTGTACCAAGTTCGATGTCTGTCAAGCAAAGCGTTCTCAAGATATTGACCGGACAGTATATTCCTATGTCCAGTTTGACCCTTGACCTTTGACCATGTGACCTCAAAATCAATATGGGTTATCTTCTTCTAAAGATATACCAGTGTACCAAGTTTGATGTCTGTCAAGCAAAGGATTCTTGAGACATTCAGTGGTCAATATATTCCTATGTCCAGTTTGACCCTTGACCTTTGATCATGTGACCTCAAAATCAATAAGTGTCATCTTTTCCTGAAGATGTACCAGTGTACCAAGTCTGATAAGCAAAGGGTCCTCAAGATATTGAGCGGACAGTATATTCCTATGTCCAGAGTAGATTGACCATTGACCTTTAACCTTTTGACCTGAAAAATAATAGGGGTCCTCTTCTTTTTATAACCAACCCACATATGAAATATCATTACAATCAAGTGAATGGTTCTCAAGATATTGACCGAACAACTCATGGTCTACCACATGGGGTTAAGACCAGCAGTTTGACCTTGACCTTTGACCACATGACCTGAAAATCCATAGGGATCATCTACTCTCTAAGGAAATCCTCTGTATTAATTTTGGCTATTATCAAGCAAAGGGGTCAACAGATATTGAGCGGACAAAACATGGGCTTAAGACCAGAGGTTTGACCTTGACCTTTGACCATGTGACCTGAAGGTCAATAGGGATCATCTACTCTCCAAGGGCAACCCTTGTACCAAGTTTGGTAGTTATCATGCATTGGGGTCAAAAGTTATTGAGTGGACAACACATGGTCTACCACATGAGGTAAAGACCTGCAGTTTGACCTTGACCTTTGACCATGTAACCTGAAAATCAATAAGGATCATCTACTCTCCAGGGGCAACCCCTGTACCAAGTTTGGTTGTTATCAAGCAAAGGGGTCAAAAGATATTGAGCGGACAACACATGGTCTACAGACCGACCGACAGACTGACCGACCGACAGTTGCAAAACACGCAGTATTTTAAGTCTTCCCCGGAAGACATGTGTCGCCTGCTAGTTCATTCTATATGTAATATATGACGTATAATGTTGAAAAAGTAAATTATTGAAATGGTTTTTGTCACTAAACAGGAAGTTGATAAGCGACAGATTCGAAAATGTCTTACACAATACAGTTGGCCACACTGATGCTCTGTGCCAAATATCAGGGAGTTGCCCCATGTGGTTCTTGAGAAAACTGTGACAGAAATTTTTTTGCTGTAAAAAATTCTAAGTCCCGGCAAACAGGAAGTTGATAAGCGACAGATTTGAAAATGTCTTACACAATACAGTTGGCCACAGTGATGCTCTGTGCCAAATATCAGGGAGTTGCCCCATGTGGTTCTTGAGAAAACTGTGACAGAAAATTTTTTGCTGTAAAAAATTCTAAGTCCCGGCAAACAGGAAGTTGATAAGCGACAGATTCGAAAATGTCTTACACAATACAGTTGGCCACAGTGATGCTCTGTGCCAAATATCAGGGAGTTGCCCCATGTGGTTCTTGAGAAAACTGTGACAGAAATTTTTTGTGACGACGCCGCCGCCAGACGACAACGCAGGACGACGGATAGTGATCCCTATATGTCGCCACTGCGTAACGCAGGCGACACAAATATGCCCCCTCTTTTTCAAAGGGGGGGCATAAAAATGTTCATGAAATATACATGTACATATATGTAGTTGTTAAAACATTACTATAAGTAACAACACTTGCTACAATCTTTTCTCAAAAATGATGAAAACTAAAGATTATGTTTTTATAAACAAGAGGCCCACAGGCCTTATCGGTCACCTGAGTACTAATGAAAAAGTATTGATACTAATCCGAAGGGCCATGAAATCTTAAGCTAAATTCTAATCAGTGTTTGAAATTGGTTTAAAACTTGGTATAGACCATAGGTCTATGCTGAATCAAGATTACATAGACCTCATCAAATTGTCATAGATCGCAACATTGAACAAAAAAAACAACACAATTTTAAACATTGTTATTTACTTCTAATGTACTTTAAAAAGCATATTTGCTTACCATTTCCATAACAATGTTTTCCTTTCCACACAACATTTATCAGACGTCGACTTTTGGGATTATAATGCTATAAACCTAGAAAATTGGCATAGACAATTTGTTCTATCTCAATTACAATTGGCATAGACCAGTGTCATTTGACATAGACTCAGTCTATCGGTCTATGGTTAATTTCTAACACTGATTCTAATGATCAGCAACAGTATAAACAAGATCTGTTCCTAAAACTTCAATGCCTCAAAAGTGCATACACTGATGAAAGGCTTTACATACTATAATATGTGTATTAACATTAAAAGATATGACTAATTTGGACCCATCCTAGAGTCAAAACCCTGGGTTGTGAAATTCACCATTTATTGTACATCCTTTTCTGCTATTCCTAAGCATTTAGATTTTATACAGCATCAGCCAACTTGCACATAAATACTATATACGTAAGTTTGGCCCCACCCTGGAGTCAGAACCCTTACCCCGGGATCATAAACTTTACAATTTTGGTAAAGGCCTTCCTGCTCTACATCAATATTTATTTAGTTTTTCTTACACATGTGCAATTCTAGAGAAGATTTTTGAAAATTGGTCAATTTTGGGCAGTTTTTGCCCTGCCCCTAGGGCCCCAGGGGTGCAGGAGTCCTGAAATTTACAATTCATGTCCCCCTTGTACCAAAGATGCTTCATACCAAATTTGAAAAGAATTGGAATTGTAGTTATCAAGAAGAAGTTAAAAATGTTCAAATGTTAACACACGAAGGACAACAACCAATTGCAATAGGTCACCTGAGTAAACCTAATAAAATTAATACAATTTACTAAATGAAATGTAATTCAATATTCCCATGATTTCTCAATTCAGTCCAAAACAGTGGGAATTTATTTTATGGTATTAATATATAGGAAGGGGTAATGTATTTCAACTTTTGAAGATCATAAAAAACATACAAGTCCTTATTTCTTAAGAATTTTATATTTGTACTTAATACTACGACCAAACTAGAGCAAAATTTAAATATCAAACCCATGCATCTATTTTTTTTTTTAATATCAAGTGTTTGCTTGGAGATGTCATAAATTTGATAAGCAGATTCTTTAATCGTAAAGAAGAAACATGCAAGCTTTAATTTTTCCTTCACAATGTCTTGGGATTGTAATAGTTTGTCATTATCAGATGCACTTCATTATCACCTGACATTGACCAAAAATATTTTAAAAATTTATCTCAATATGGATAAATCATTTTCATAAAAACCCCTTTGAAAAGTCATGCATGTACACACTTGAAAAATCACCCCCTGAGAACTATATTAGGCCTACATACCTAGCTTAAAACCTATTTATAACTTGCGCTTCAGCGGATAATGAATTTATTTTCCTTAAATGACAGAAACTTGACCTTTTGAAGTGATGAATTGCAAAACTGATGTTTATTTAAAATTTAACACTAGGTTAAAAAAGGAAAGGTGCTGTGTGTGTCTGATATATCAAATGTTTATTTATACCTGTTCAGGTATGGGTTTATTACTTTGCTAACAGTTAACGACCTCATAAGTAGGAGTCAACAATTTCAAAAATTTCAGTTGATCAACAATTCTAAAATAATATAATTGCACATTTTTTTTGGTGATTTCCCTTATACAATAGAGAATAAGAATTATAATTGGAAAGTTAATGCCTGTAACTAAAATATTTGAAATTGTTGATCAACTAAAATATTTAGCTACGGAAGGTGAAAAAATGTTTTCCTCAGAAATATTTTGTTTGCTTTGATTTTATTTTCTCACATATTTTGAGCTTCTTCAGCTACAAGATCATGGTCAATGGTCCACTTTCACAGGGAGAGATCAAAATCTGGAGAGGGATGTAAATGTCAAGGAAGAGATGTCTTAAAGGAGTGACGTAACTTTCAAGGGAGGAATGTAACTTTTAAGTACGGGAGAATTGTAAATAAAAAGGGAGATGTAAGTTTTAAGGGAGAGATGCAAGTTTTAAGGGAGAAAAGTAAGCTTTGAGGGAGAGATGTAAGTTTCAAGGGAGAGATGCAAGTTTTAAGTAAGGGACAAAAATCTAAAGGGAGATAAGTAAATTCCAATAGAGAAACATAAATTCAGCAAAAGATGTTACAAAGCGGATTAGAAAAATGAAAACAGAATCAGTTTATCTAAATGGCAGTATTCACCAACACTTTTCTAGCCATTGATTTGACTTAAAACAAGAACACAAAAATTACCACTTGACATGACAGAAGCCATGGAAATTCCATACTTGTCTAGCTTGATGGATTTGCAGACCTTGCACAGATAAGGTATACAGCTCATAAATCAGTCAAAGTAAAGTATATATTATCATAAATTCAAAGTATATGGAGTTTTGTCAAGAAAACCATAAATTCAGAAATACCTGAGCAGAAACTAGTTTGGTTCAGACTCGATTCTTTAACTTCAGCTCTATGCTCATTTAGTCACACCTGCAAAAAAAAAAAAAAAAATGTAGACTTGCAGAATCTACGGAAAACTGCAGTTCTTACCACTAAATATTCCTTCTAGGACTGGTAGATAGTGAAAATGCATTTCATTGATTGGTCTGAAAAAATTTATTCAAATGTCTGGCATGCAAGAATCAAATTTTAAAAATGCTGGACTTGCATTAACAAAAAGGTTCAAGGTCTTTGTGTATGCATTGTTAGTACTGTTTGAATCAAGATTCATGGGATCGGTTAAATGTGCATCTGTCTACTTCAATATGCACACTGCTACACACCTAAATATATCGTCCCTGTATACACAAAGACCATGCATTCATCAGAACATGTCAGAGCATCTCATTAAAATAAATCACAAACACGTAAATGAAACAAAAAAATCATGCCACAATTTGTCTGAATCATAATGGAGTTTTTCTGTTTGCTGTCAGCTTGCTGAAAATGTGAGCATAAAATTTACACAGATCTTTCTTATGTAATACCAATAACATGTATTTGAGATCTAATCTTAATTAGAAATGAAAGTTATTCAGAGTAGATCCTTTTGAAGTTCTATTGACTACCACAAATTCTTATTGTTAGAAAAAAAAATATCCAAGGTTTGAGTCAACGTCTCCCTGCTTTAATCCCATAAGCTTGGTCAAAATGAATGACACCTTACTAACATACTACATAAAACTGTTTTTACTAATAATCGAAAACAAAAATAAAGTATCAGAGTGAAGCAATTTATGTTCAATAAAGCATTGTAGAACAAGATCAAGGGAAGGCTGCTACACATATTTATAAGAATGGAAATATCTTCATGTTTGTACATGATTCACTATCAATATGCGTGTCTGTATTTACATGCATGTTAGATATCACCATTAATATTGTATCTGTTAGATATTGCTGTAAATATGTGTATCTGCATTAACAAACATGTTAGATATCACAATCAATATTGTACCTGTTAGATATTGCTGTAAATATGTGTATCTGCATTAACAAACATGTTAAATATCACAATCAATATTGTATCTGTTAGATATTGCTGTAAATATGTGTATCTGCATTAACAAACATATTAGATATCACAATCAACATTGTACCTGTTAGATATTGCTGTAAATATGTGTATCTGCATTAACAAACATATTAGATATCACAATCAACATTGTACCTGTTAGATATTGCTGTAAATATGTGTATCTGCATTAACAAACATGTTAGATATCACAATCAATATTGTACCTGTTAGATATTGCTGTAAATATGTGTATCTGCATTAACAAACATATTAGATATCACAATCAACATTGTACCTGTTAGATATTGCTGTAAATATGTGTATCTGCATTAACAAACATGTTAGATATCACAATCAACATTGTACCTGTTAGATATTGCTGTAAATATGTGTATCTGCATTAACAAACATGTTAGATATCACAATCAATATTGTACCTGTTAGATATTGCTGTAAATATGTGTATCTGCATTAATAAACATGTTAGATATCACAATCAATATTGTATCTGTTAGATATTGCTGTAAATATGTGTATCTGCATTAACAAACATGTTAAATATCACAATCATTGATTGATTGAATATTGTTTAACGTCTCTCTCGAGAATCTTTCACTCATATGGAGACTTCACTATTACCGGTGAAGGGCTGCAAAATTTACGGCCTTTGAGCAGGGAGTGATCTTTATCGTGCTACACCTGCTGTGACACGGGGCATCGGTTTTTGCGGTCTCATCCGAAGGACCATCTCATTTAGTCGCCTCTTACGACAAGCAAAGGGTACAGAGGACCTATTCTAACCCAGATCCCAGTCAATACATGTATTTATATAAACAAGCATGTTAGATATTACAGTCAATACATGTATTTATATAAACAAGCATGTTACATATTACAGTCAATACATGTATTTATATAAACAAGCATGTTAGATATTGCAGTCAATACGTGTATTTATATAAACAAGCATGTTAGATATTACAGTCAATACATGTATTTATATAAACAAGCATGTTAGATATTGCAGTTAATACATGTATTTATATAAACAAGCATGAAAGATATTGCAGTCAATATTGTACCTGTATTAACAAACATGTTAGATATTGCAGTCAATACGTGTATTTATATAAACAAGCATGTTAGATATTGCAGTTAATACATGTATTTATATAAACAAGCATGTTAGATATTACAGTCAATACATGTATTTATATAAACAAGCATGTTAGATATTGCAGTTAATACATGTATTTATATAAACAAGCATGTTAGATATTACAGTTAATACATGTATTTATATAAACAAGCATGTTAGATATTGCAGTTAATACATGTATTCATATAAACAAGCATGAAAGATATTGCAGTCAATATTGTACCTGTATTAACAAACATGTTAGATATTGCAGTCAATACGTGTATTTATATAAACAAGCTTGTTAGATATTGCAGTTAATACATGTATTTATATAAACAAGCATGTTAGATATTGCAGTCAATACATGTATTTATATAAACAAGCATGTTAGATATTGCAGTTAATACATGTATTTATATAAACAAGCATGATAGATATTGCAGTCAATACATGTATTTATATAAACAAGCATGTTAGATATTACAGTAACCTTGTACTGATTTCTCTAGACTGTATAGATACACCACTGTATAAGTACTGTACTTAATGTAATTGTCAAAGTACATGGTTCACTTCGTAACATTCGTACTATAGCATTAATGACCAATGCAAGCTTCTGACGTAGTAAAAACGTAAATGCGGGGTTAGTGTTTTAATTCAGGATTAAAGTACAAAGATACAACAGGATATCGCTAAGTAGCACCAGTATTCCTTGTAAAAGCAAAGTGACCACAAATCATAAAGGGTGGAGTGAAAACAACGGCGTACTCTTAACAGTACCGTAACAACATAAAAGAAACGGAGAGGGGTGGCGAAGGGCTGCGACTAGATTACTTTAAATATTTAGTTATAATCTGACACACAATGGGACAGAACTTACTACATGTGTTTATTAAGCCAACTTACAGGATCTGTTCTACCCTCGAGAGTAGTATAAAGTTATCACCATAGTATATACGTATATAATACATGAATTCATATTGAGCTATACAGAATTATCATGAGTTATATAGAGTAATACAGTATTTAGTCTAGTCTAAGAGTTGTACAGATTTATATAGAGATAGAGAATTATATAAAGTTACACACTACAGAGTTATCAGAATAATAGCGTGGCTGTTCATACCCTCAAGTATTTTCATTATAAAAATTTCTTATAATTACATTCTAATTTCATTTCTGTTGGAGAATTTCCATCCATCAAAATAGGTGTACTATACAATTGTATTAATCAAGATTCATACATATTGTTCACATTCTGACATGAGGAAATGGCTATCATTTCATTTGGTAACGATATCGCAGGCAAAAACAGCATATAATAATATTATTCAATTTTGTGTGTGTGTATATATATATATATATATATATATATATATATATATATATATATATATACTATATCAAATTGCTTTGTAGTGGTTTAGTTGATAAAGCATATGCTCCATGAGCTCTTCGACGTGCGAATCTCGACTTGTTCAGACTCGAGAGTTCAGACATCAAGACACCTGGCTAGTACTTTGTATAAACAGTGAAAGGAATGGTTTTCAGTAACTCTTACTGCCATAATTGCTCTACAATGGAGGTGAAAGGGGACTGGGTAAAAGGGAAGGTGAGAAAGACAGGAGGGAAGGAGAATGGAGAGAAGTGGAGATGGGGTAGGGAGGAGAAAGAGAATGGGAGGGGGAGAAAGAATGGGAAAAGGGGGAGAGAGAATGGGGGGAGGGGAGAGAATGAGAGGGAAGGAGAGAGAATGGAAGGGAAGGGGGAGAGAGAATGGGGGGGGGGAGGGGAGAGGGAATGGGAGGAGGGAAGGAGAGAATGAGAGGGAAGGAGAGAGCATGGAAGGGAAGGGGGAGAGAATGAGAGGGAAGAGGGAGATAATGGAAGGGAAGGGGGAAAAAGAATGGGAGGGAAGGGGGAGAGAATGAGAGGGAAGGGGAGAGAGAATGAGAGGGAAGGGGGAGAGAAAATGGGAGGGAAGAGGGAGATGGAAGGGAAGGGGGAGAAACAATGGGAGGGAAGGGGGAGAAACAATGGGAGGAAAGGGGGAGAGAATGGGAGGGAAAGGGGAAGAGAATGGGGGAGGGGAAAGACAATGGGAGGAAAGGGAGAGAGAATGGGAGGAGGGGAGAGATAATGGTAGGGAAGGAGAGAAAATGGGAGGAAAGGGAGAGAGACAATGGGAGGAAAGGGGAGAAAGATTGGGAGGGAAGGAGGAGAGACAATGGGAGGAAAGGGGGAGAGATAATGGGGGGATGGGGAAAGAATGGGAGGGAAGAAGAGAAAATGGGAAGGGATTGGGAGGAGATGGGGAGAGAATGGGAAGGGATGGGGAGAAAGAGAATGGGAGAGGAGGGGGAGAGAATGTGAGGGAGGGGTGATAGGATGGGAAGGAATGAAAAAAATGGGAGGGCAGGGGGAAAGAGAATGGGAGGGGAGAGAAAGTTAGGGAAGGGGGGGGGAGAGAGAATGGGAGGGAAGAAAATAGAAGGGAAGGGGAGATAGAGAATGGAAGAGAAGGAGAGAGAGAAAATGTGAGGGAGGGGGAGAGAGAATGGGAGGGAAAGGGAAGAGAAAGAATGGGAGGGAAGGGGGAGAGAGAATGAGAGGAAGAGAATATAAGGGAGGCTTTCCAATTAAGAGGTGGGAAAGGTGGAACCCTTCCTCTCAAAACACCAATCCTTGTCTCATTTTGTAGTGGTCACATTATCCATTCTCTCCCAATCAAGTCTACCAGAGTTATCTTTCCTTGGATTAGGAACTTCCATAATTTGTTATAGAAACAGAAATCATGATTACTCTGATTGGATTTATAAAATGTAATAATAAATAACATAAAACTACATTCCCTTGTTGTAAAATGATTTACAAATTATATGAATTTTATATTCAACCAACTAATTTCTTGATATCAAACAACAATGAAACAATTTAAATTCTATAAAATACTCTTTTAACATATTCACATTTTAACCCTGGTCACTTTAGCTTGTAATTGACAATTGGCCAGGTGTAGTGTAGACCTTAGTGCTGGGTTAGTCAGTTAAATTTCCTTGAAGTGTGATGCACTTACTCAGGGTAGTATGCCTTTCGATTTGATGAAAAAATAAAAAGAATTTCATTGTTACACTAAAAAAGTTTAATGAAATTTGATTGATAATGTAAATTCCAAAATATACACTAGAAATTCATTATTGACTAATTTTGTGAGAAGCATCACTCGCGTATTAAAAGTTAAAACTACTCGCTTTCATTTTTATATTGCTAAAATACATGCAAAGACTACAGATAAACAGTGCACTCGCTAATTTATGTTCTCACAATTTGATGTATACAAGTCATTTCACTAATTCACTCACATAAAATAAGTTAATCAGGATGTCAATGCTTCAGAAATAATACAAGGAAATATAATTTTAATTTTGAGGATGCATACATGTTCCATCAAATGAGCTGCATATGAAGTAATGAGTTGCTACACTTTCAATAGTTATTCTCATTGATATTTACACAATTCATGAAGTAAGATTTTAAAAAGTTAATGTCTATCCCCGATTTCCTAAATATGCATTGCTACTAGGCCTATATGATTAAAATAAATGTAATTTTAAATTCATATCTGCATGATGCATCCACAGGGACTCATCAACATGGTGTTATGTATATGGAGCGCCAAATTAACTTAAACTCAAATAATTGAAGATATCTTCAATTATTTGAAGATATCATCAATTATTTGAAGATATCATCAATTCATTTGATGCGCGCAACAATTGAATTAAAGATCTCTTCAAATAAATAATGATATCTTCAATTCTGAATTATTGCGCGCATTAATTGAATTGATGATAGCATATTTAATTCTTCAGCTGAATTGATGCGTGCTTCAATTGAATTAATGATCTCTTAATCAAATGAATTAATGATATCAACAATTGAATTGATGCACGCTACAATTCAATTGAAGAGAGCAGTAATTGAATGCGCGCATTAAATCAATTGATGAGAGCAATAATTGAATTGATGCGCACATTAATTCATTTGATGAGAGCAATAATTCTTTTAGAAAGAGCAACTATATAATTAAAGATATCTTCAATTCAACATATCCAAAATTGAATTAATGATCTCTTTAATTGAATTGTTGCTCTCTTTAAAAGAATTGATGCACGCATTAATTCCTTATACAAAAGCATTGTAATGATTTAAAGATATCTTCAATTGAATTAAAGAGATCATCAAATTATTTATACCAAGCTCTAAATTAATTATTACGAGCAGTATTTCTACTAAATTGATGCTCTCATCAAATGAATTGAAGAGAGCAATAATTGAATTAATGCTCGCATCAAATCTATTATTGCTCTCATTAATTGAATTAATGCGCGCATCAATTGAATTGAAGAGAGCAATAATTGAATTAATGCGCGCATTAAATCAATTATTGCTCTCATTAATTCAATTGATGCGCGCATTAATTCAATTGATGAGAGCAATAATTGAATTGAAGCGCGCATTAATTCATTTGATGAGAGCAATAATTGATTTAATGCGCGCATTAATTCAATTAAAGAGAGCAATAACTGAATTGATGATATCTTTAAATAATTGAAGATATCTTCAATTATTTGAGTTTATGTTAATTTGGCGCTCCATAGTTCTATCTAAATAATATAAATTATACTATAATCATGCATGTTCACCTTGAGCATAGTACAGATCTCAGCTGATGTTGCTGAGCTGGTACAGATTATGGTGCTGATGTTGTTGGCCTGGTACAGATAATGGTGCTGATGTTGCCACTCTGGTACAGATAATGGTGCTGATGTTGCCGCTCTGGTACAGAATATGGTGCTGATGTTGCTGGTCTTGTACAGATTATGGTGCCGATGTTGTTGGTCTGGTACAGACTATGGTGCTGATGTTGCTGGTCTGGTGCACGTGTAATCTGATTAAAATACAGATCTCTCAAATAGCGCACAGCGCAGTGCGCTATTTGAGAGATCAGATTGGGTGCACGTGCGGTGCTGGTGCAAGTGGTGTTGCGGGTTCCCACAACAGTAATGCACATAATATTGCATTACAGGTCTCAGTGCAGCAATACAACAACTTTACATAAATTTCTTTCATTCCAAAATTTTACCATTTCTTGTAATTTTACGAATTATAATGATCGACCAAATTTGGCGGGAGAAGAAGCTGGTTCGACATGATTTTTTAGTGTAACGAGCCCGATAATATATCGATGTTCTGATTAAAGTCATTTTGACGTTATCAATATATAACGTGTCAAAGTTATTTTAAAGTAATTCCACCCTCCTGTGATGTCATCAGATTTTGCAAAATCAATAATTTATTTAGATTTATGCATGATAGGAACATAAATTTGGTTGGACTCTTTTCCTATAGTTAATGTAAAAAATCTTGTTAAAAATAAACTATTTCAAAAGTCTAAGTTATAGATGAATAATCAATGAAACGTTTCAAAATATTGAATCCAAGGACAATAACTCTTTTTCTATTGATTTCTTTATCAAGTCTATTATGCGATAGATTTCCTTTATTTTTTACAGACATTTTGTATATTTTTGTGAAGATAGTTTCATGAAATTGTTATGAATGCTACTATATCGTCATAACCAGTTTGTATGGAATTTTGATAAGCGTTTAAGGAAAATTGCAATTTTCTGACGGTGATATATGATTCTGTTTATGTACGTCTCACATCTTAAAAAGTGTGATGACCTATGTATTTTATTTGATAATTTGTTAGTTTTAACTCTAATGAATGGAAATAAATACACATTTTAAACTTGTATCAGATAAAACTGCGAGTATGGAGTTACCTGTGTTTTTGTAATTTAAAAAAGTTTTTCCCTTTGCCTACATTCTTCATTATTTTGTTTGCTGAATTCATTTCCTCCTTTTTTATTCTTTACTTATTCGTATCCGATCAGTAGCAGACAATGTGATTGTGCTTCTTGTAATATGTAATTATAACATTTCATAACATATAAAAATGAACTTGATCAATGCATTCCAACATTTTTTGAGTTTATCTAAATATGAAATATTTTCAAATTTAATTTTGTAATCATTAGATTGCATATATATTTTGCATTAAAGACAACAAATTTCAAGAGATGCACATTCATTAAAAATCATAAATTTTCTTAATTTTTGTTAATTGAATAGCTATATATGCGAATTATTGATTTTGAAATAGTTGTTCAATTTTACTCCGTAGATTGTCTCAAAACTCCACAAATTTTAACAGAATCAACTCATTTTATTTTTATCACGATGACATTTTGATTTGCACATTCCGTAAATGATATTCAAAAGGTGCATTAAAGTTATCAAAATGAAAATAGTCATCTTTCATTCCTCACATTGAATGATTGACAGTTTCGACGAAAAATAAAACATGTTTTAATTAGGGAGCAAAGATTTGTCCTGATTTGATCATAAAAGTGTATTCATCTTGAGGAACATATTTCGGGTATTGATGACTTTTGGTTATTTCCTCTGCTGTGAAACAGAAGAATGATGTGGATATGTGTCACGCATAAGCGAATAAAGAACGTACCCATTTAAGAACATCTTTATGCAAAACCCAGCTTTAATAGATTTAAAATAAGAGATTCAGAGTTGAACTTAAGTCCGCAAGAATTTTTATATCACAGACTTGTCATGCTGAAAAAAAAATGTCAGACGACAATATGGCTCGTCGGGAAGCGCCACTATACACACTATTTCCCCTTGGTCAATTAAAAAAAAAAGTATATCGAAGTCCAAGGTCACTATATATAGATTAAAACTCTTGGTACCAAACACAAGGCCTGGCTATGAGGGATCTGTGTATGAAATATCACAGTCCTATCTCCCATGATTTAAAAGATATAGCAAAGGTTAAAGTCAAAATCCAAGGTCAACCAAATGGAAGGCCTGGTCATGGGACATTTAAATGTGAGATATCAAAGACATACCAACTTTGTTTAAGATATGTAGCCAAGGTTACAGTTTCTCTCTTAAAAATGGGACACCGACATTAGCTCTCCGGACATTCGTCCTGGCGAACAAAATTATGTTTACGGAATTCGGGGATTCAGTATGCACTCTTCCTCTGTGATTTACTAATCTTATAGAAATGGAGAAATTGTAACGGACCAAATCGGGATTCGTACCCAGGTCCCCTGAATCTCTAGTCAGGTGCTCTACTGACCGAGCCAAGTGGCCACCGAATTCGTCTAACTGCCACACTAATATGAGAGAGAGAGAGAGAGAGAGAGAGAGAGAGAGAGAGAGAGAGAGAGAGAGAGAGAGAGAGAGAGATGCTATATGTATATACATGTATGTCATTTTTACAGGGTGGGTGTAAATACAAAAAAAATTACAATATTACATACATGTACATGTAGATCTGGTTCTTGCTGCTAATGTTGGAAGAGAAACTAAATCTTTACAGTAATGCACTGTAATTTACAGGTATCCCAATAGATTGCAGGTATCCCAAACGTTCACACACAGACGCCAACAGCTGTAGGTGAAGTGCCACAAATTTTGTCCCATTGTTCGCGCATACAGCCGTAGTAGTGAAGGTTCTTTGTGCCAACCACAATCGTGACCTCCGTTCTAGAGTCATATCCGAAAATAAAGACCTGCGATTTTTTTTCTGCCAACCGGTATTTGTAAAGTATTTTAAAACGTTAACTTTCGTGTGTTGGAGCTCTCTACTCTTGTAAGCCTTCCCTGGGAAGACTTTCTGGATCACTGTTTGTAGTAAAAGTCTATAAAATGTGAATTCAAAGGTAATGACCTTCAAAGTTACGGGTGAAACGTTAAGGTTTGTGGAATGGAAACCTCAAATTAAGCTACTTTTTTTCATCCAAATTTCATCAGATTTGCTATAATAAATATTATATAATATGATGTACAATAGTAATGTGTATAAAAACCCAGGTTTCTGCTGGCTTTTTGAATTACATGTGAACGGTCAATCTCTTGTATATGATTTGATTTTCATTTCTTTTTCAATTGTACCAACCAACCAGAAATAAAGTCATCAATAAAAAGGAAGGTAAAAGGTCAAGGTGATATTTTTCGTTTCCTTGCAAACAAGTCTTCAAATTTCCACATATAAAATATATATCTACACTGTGCTAGTTGTGGCATTGATATGCACATCATCTCGATTTAATCATTTGTTGGTTGCCTAACTAGAGGATGTGCCCTGTAGATGCGAAGGTCACTGCATGTTTAAAAGAAAAAAAATTCACATGTAAATTTCTTTTAGAAAACTCGGACCCCATTGTCGAATACTCATGGCTGATATTGTCTTTTACTGATGAGTAGAAGACGAGATTAGCTGTGGGTATCTGACAATGCCCCAACCCAGGAGTCATAACTTTTACAATTTTGGTAGAGGGTTTGCTGTTCATTGCTAAGTATCATCTTGAGCTCATAAAGAGACTGAAGAATGCAGGCTGAAAAACCGCTGTACTAAAAACTTTCTATGGAGAAAATTGAATATGTAGTTACAGTCCCATAGTTAAACAAGAGGCCCACAGGCCTTATCGGTCACCTGAATACTAGTGAAAAAGTATCACTACTTCCACAGGCCTTATCGTCACCTGAATACAAGTGAAAAAGTATCCCTACTCCCACAGGCCTTATTGGTCACCTGAATACTAGTGAAAAAGTATCACGACTTCCACAGGCCTTATCGGTCACCTGAATACTAGTGAAAAAGTATCCCTACTCCCACAGGCCTTATCGGTCACCTGAATACTAGTGAAAAAGTATCACTACTTCCACAGGCCTTATCGGTCACCTGAATACTAGTGAAAAAGTATTACGACTTCCACAGGCCTTATTGGTCACCTGAATACTAGTGAAAAAGTATCACGACTTCCACAGGCCTTATCGGTCACTTGAATACTAGTGAAAAAGTATCACTACTTCCATGGGCTAAGAAATCTAGAAACAATTTCCTGTTCTGAATATCTAAGCTAAATTCTAATGTTCAGCAACAGTATAAACAAGATGTGTTCTTAAAACTTGACTGCCCACAAAAGTGCATACATTAAATAATAGCCTGTTTATTTACATTAAAACATCAAAAGATATGAATAATCCTAAAGTCATAACCTTGGGTTATGAAATTCACCATTTTTTGTACATCTTTTTCTACTATTCCTAAGTACCAGGGTATGCATTTAGATTTTATACAGTATCAGCAAACTTTAACATACACACATGTACAATATACTAAGTTTGGCCCCACCCTGGGATCAGAACCCTTACTCTGGTGAAAATCAAATTTACAATTTTGGTAAAAGACTACCTGCTCTATCAATTTAGCACTATATACCAAGTTTGGCACCGCCCTGGGGTCAGAACCCCTACCCTGGGATCATGAAATTTACAATTTTGGTAGAGGCCTTCCTACTCAACATCAGTATGCATTTAGTAATTTTTACATGTGTGTGGTTCTTGAGAAGATTTTTGAAAGTTGATCAATTTTTGCCCAGCCCCAGGTGTGCAGGAATCCTGAAATTTACAATTTATGTTCCCCTTGTTCCATACTAAATTTGAAAAGAATTGGAATGATAGTTATCAAGAAGAAGTTAAAAATGTCTATTGTTCACACATTTAATAACTGACCATTTTGGCCCCACCCTGATACCAAAACCCCTACCCCTGGGACCATCAAATTTACAATTTTGGTAAAGGACTACCTGTTCTCCCTAAATATCTATTTACTTTCAATTTAGTATCAATAGCATTAAAGATGTAATTTAAGTGTTTTCCACATAAACACTATATAACAAGTTTGGCCCCACCCTGGGGTCAGAACCCCTACCCTGGGGAACATGAAATTTACAATTTTGGTAGAGGCCTTCCTGCTCTACATCATTATGCATTTAGTTTTTCTTACATGTGTGTGGTTCTGGAGAAGATTTTTGAAAATTGGTCAATTTTGGGCAGTTTTTCCCCGCCCCTAGGGGTGCTGGAGTCCTTAAATTTACAATTTATGTCCCCCTTGTCCCAATGATGCTTCATACCAAATTGGATTGGTAGTCATTAAGAAGTTAAAAATGTTCATGTTAACACACGATGGATGGCCGACAACGGCCGAAAGCCAATTGCAATATTAATAATAGTAATAACAAGAGGCCCATGGGCCACACCCTCACCTGAGTCACCTTGGTCCATATCAGAAGACTTTCCATATATATTTGCATGTAAAACCATAGTCCCTATTATGGCCCCAAACCCACCCCTGGAGGCCATGGTTTTTGCAAACTTGAATCTACACTGTCAGAAAGCTTTCATGTAAACGTGAACTTCTTTGGCCCGATGGTTCTTGAGAAGAAGATTTTTAAAGATTTAATTTCCCTATATATTGGTATGTAAAACTTTGACCTCCTATTGTGGCCCCATCCGACTCCCGGGGGCCATGATTTTAACAATTAGAATCTGCACTATATCAGGAAGCTTTCATATAAATCTCAGCTTTTCTGGCTCAGTGGTTCTTGGGAAGAAGATTTTTCCTATATATTTGTATGTAAAACTTTGATCCCCTATTGTGGCCCATTCCGACCCCCAGGGATCATGATTTTAACAATTTAGAATCTGCACTACCTAAATCTCAGCTTTTCTGGCTCAGTGGTTCTTGAGAAGAAGATTTTTTAATGACCCTACCCTATTTTTACCTTTTCTTGATTATCTCCCCTTGGAAGGTTGCAACCTAAAAATGATCAAATCTTAAATCCACAATGTTGAACATATCAAACAATAAGTTCAACGGGTTCTTTTCCAAGTGTAATATAGAATGATTAGATTCTGTGGATTGGTTAATTAGACAATAACTAAGCGACCACGAACCAACCAATGAGAATGGTGCTTCCCGTGTGAAATAGAATTGTAGCAAAACAGACAAAAATTTGTAAACTTTATTCATTCATTGTCAACTACCATTCTTAACATCTCCACAACTCTCTTAACATCTTCTGGATTGTCTCCACTAATGAAATATTGTGAAGGAATTGAAGCATCAGGATGCATTTTCTTCAGATCAAAGAGATTATGATGAAAAGAAACCGATGGGTATTTATCTCTAATTATGTTCAAAAGTGTCTGTTTTAGATAATTCCACAGTTTTTCATTGGCGGGAATATGAAGGATCTCGCTGTATTGGTTTTGAAATGATTTGGCCTCCTCATCTACAACCCTGGTAATCAGTTCTTTTACTTTTTCTGCTGTTTCTCGAGTATCTGCAAATATTTCGAAACATCGCCTACTGGGTACCTCTGAGGATACTGTCACATGAACAAACAGTTTCTTCTCGTATTCTTTAAAAGTGTTTCTCATGTCCTCTGATCGCCTTAAAATGATTGCTGGTTCAAAATTGGTTGGCAAGTTGTCAGGAAATGGTAACTGTAATACCTCACATGACAGCAATCTTTGTAACGTTTCGTCAAGTAATTTTTCCACCAATTTTTCTGCCTCCTCCAATTTATCAACATCTCTGGAATAAATCATGATGCAAGGATGTGACCAGGTCTTCCTATGGATGATAGTACACCCTGTTTTCTCCTCCACATCGCCCAAGTTTTTGGAAACGAGAGCTTTGTTCACTACCTTTGAGGAAAATTTCTTTGGGACATATGGAATTCGTACTCGTTTATGCAATTGGTTTGAATACTTCAAGTTTTTATTTTTCAATTCATCCAATATCTGAGGCACCAACTGGCCCACATTTTCCACCTGCTCCTTGGTTTTTGCAAACAGTTTTATGTGTGGATTTTCACCTTTGCTGTCAATTTTGAACCCGACATCATATTTAAAACTTAAACGGACCAGCTGCTTCTGAATATATTGTATGTCCTTAATCATGGCAAACGGTAATGGCAAGACCACACACTCTTTTCCATATCTCTCCTGTAAAGCACTTTTCTCTTCCGCCTCACATTTCAAGTACGTCGATAAATGGAATCGTTTGGATGGAATTTTGGTCACATGACAGGATACATGATTCGTTTTATTGTTTATGATGGTACTCTGTGTATGCAGTAGTCTACTTGTACTTTGGCTGTAAAAGAAATTAACACATTATTGTAGTAAAACTTAAGAAAACTCACAAACCTGAGGCTACC
Source organism: Ostrea edulis (assembly GCF_947568905.1). Taxonomy (NCBI): domain Eukaryota; kingdom Metazoa; phylum Mollusca; class Bivalvia; order Ostreida; family Ostreidae; genus Ostrea; species Ostrea edulis. Next base: position 35,612,853 of record NC_079172.1, on the reverse strand, counting down.
AACTTTCGTCTGGGCTACTAAAAATTGTAAAAGATGTTACCAAACAGGCAAAATGTGAAAGCTGATATAATGTTAAGACTGTCATCAGTGATTTTTTAAGGCCTATTTTGGGTTCAAATTTCGGCCCTTTCCCCTCCTAAAACTTTCCCCCCCCCAATTTAGCTTGCATTTTTCCCAATAATAGAATTATGAAAGGAAAACGTATTTGAAAAAAATAAACATTTGATGTGAATTCTATACATAAGACTTAACAAAGAGTTATTGGAATGATGATTTGGATAGAATAATTGAAAATTTTAGAAGGTTAAAGAAAATTAGATGTGTAAAATAAAAATAATATAATGTTTGATATGATCTTATAACTTATTTACGATAAAATTTATTTTTCCCAATTTGACTGAAATGCCGACAATTTTTCCCAATTCGAAAGTCACAGGACCCTTGTTAAAAATGTAGAAAAATCACTGGTCATTTGGACAAAATGTGAAAAACAAGAATAAAATTAATCATTCATTATATATTACTCACTGTCACAATATGTGACAGTTACTTCTTAACATATATACATTTTCATTAGTGCTTTCCGCTATTTAATCAAAAGTGAAATGGTGAATACATTTGATGATTTGCCTATTTAATAAAGGAATTCGGACATACACAAAATAAAAAAAACAAATGAAAAGACACTTGTAAATAAGTGAAAGAGAGAAGACTGTGACAGTTTCAAAAGAATGGAATAGTCGATGTTCTGTGGTTATTTTCTCAGAAGGAAAGCCAAGTTAACCTTAATGCATCTTAATGATCTCAGAGTGACAACTCCTAATTTCGTTACCAAACCTCTCAAAAATAAGTTACTCTCATTGACAGACAAACAGACACCAGCGTTAAATTCAAAGAACTGAAAAAGATAATTCACAATCCTAAAAGAGTCTCCTTCGTAAAACATTTTACATGAAAAAATCCTTCAAAGCGATCAAGATTTTCGTGACCATGAAATATACAGGGAACAATGAAGGAAATTCGAGATAAACGTTCGTAAAATGCAATGGTTTCAACTAGACATTACCGCTACTAATGTTGTTTGTCTTATGTCTTACATATTTGTAAGTAAATTTATATACTTCAACACAATTCATAAAAAAAAATTATATAGCTATAGACTAATAAAACAGAGAGTACGACGGACACGTGCGCGTGCGTGTCCCAAGTCCTTGTCAGGTGCACTTTTCAGAATTCATTATAAAGGCCTAGCCTATTTAACCTTAACAGTAAAATATTCTGACTATTTGGACCTACCACTTGAGACCAGTCTCTGAAAATATCTTTGAGTTTGTAGTTAACAAACGCTGGAGGACAAGACGTCGTACAAGATACGCCATATTGAAATTGACATTAGGTTTCTATTCAACCTAGTAATCAGAGGAATTCGACCCCAGATGATTCGCTCCAAATACGGCCTATGGTATCTGCTTCAGTAAAACAAAACAGTGAAGTAAAAAGAGAAAGAAAATAAGAAGGAATGCTTTGCAGTCAGATCTTGAAAAAAGAATCTATTCAGATTGTTTCAATGCCTTTTTCTTTCTTTTTTTCAAAAGAAAAATAGTTTTATTTGATGCAAATTATGCTAGTAGCAAAAGTTTTAGAGTTATCGCTCTTAGTTTGGATACTGCTGAATCGGTCCCTTTTATTTTTTGCCGTCCCCCCCTCCCCCCCCCCCCCCCCCCCCCTCTCCTAATGCATTCAGATGTGATAAACTCTCAACATCAAAATCGTTCATATCATGTTGAGTTGGACACGCATAAAAAAATATTATGAATTATATACAGGCATGTTGGGAAAAGTAACCCTACTTTCAAGATATCCTAACAATCCAATTATATGGGGCTCATACTTTAATAATTAAGTTAAAAAAAAAAAAAGAATATGCAAAATTACGTAAATGGGCAGTTCACACAAAATGTTCTGGATAACTTATATCATCTTAACGTAAACTACCCAAAGAATATTGGGATTTGGTGTCTTTAATCAGAGAAGCAAATGATGGCAACAGAGAAAAGAATGAAAAATGCATAGATGGGGGAACATGGTATAATTATTTCAGCAATTTATTCAAACTTCCAGAGAAGCACACAGATAGGCTTGAAGCTATTCGAACTAAATCAAAGAATTGAAAACACTTCCAACTTACTCTCATTTACTAAACTTGACTATCAAATTTCCTCCAACGAATAAAAAAAAAAGCAATTTCAAGTCTAAAATCTGGGAAAAGTCCAGGATTTGACAATATCACTAACGAAATGTTAAAAGCAGTCCAAATTTACATGACCCCATGTTTTTTAAAACCTCTGGATTCTATCCACAAAAATGGGTAGAAGGGTATATAACACCATATTTAAAACAGATAATCCACGTCTACCCCAAAATTATAGAGGTATAACTATTACTAATAGCATCGGAAAACTTTTCAACGTGAACATGATACTTAACAATAGATTAGATAACTTCCTATTAGATAATAACGTCATACATGAAAGCCAAATAGGATTTACAAAGAAAACCAGAACTTCTGACCATTTATTTGTTATGAAATGCTTAATTGATAAATATATCAATACCGGTAATAAACACCCGTATGCCTGCTCTGTAGATTTCCATAAAGCATCGATACGGTAATACACGAAGGTATAAAAATGGTTTATTTTATAAAATTATATGCAACATGTACAAATACAGCAGCATCTCAATAAAACTTAACAATAAATTAACCTTTCTCATATGAAACAGGAGTTAGGCAAGGAGATGTTTTAAGTCCAAATATTTTTAGAATATTCCTTAATGATTTCTCAAATCTACTCGGAGAAGACCAGGTTTCACTTTCTAGCAAGCTTATAGGGGCTTTACTTTACGCAGATGACTTAGTGTTAATATCTGATAATCAACAATCTTTACAACTAAAACTTAATCTACTTAACAATTATTGTAAAGAATGGTGTTTGGATATCAATGTAAATAAAACAAAAATAATTATTTTTAATAAACGTGGACACCTGATAACAGAAAAAAATTCCATTGATAATACAGATAGAGAATGTGTAAAACATTACAAATATTTGGGTATAATACTCTCATCTTCTGGTTCTTTCAAAGAGGCAAAATCTTATATATATATATATATAGCAGTGAAATCCTTATTTAAAATATACAAAGATATCAAGCATACAGATCGACCTATGAAAACATTACTACATTTATTTGATCACGTAGTTAAACCAATTGTGACCTGTGGCTCCGAAATATGGGGTACATTCTCAACCTCATCGCAAAATAAAGACAAAGACCTTTATGAAACTGTCAAAGATTGGGAGATTGAAACACTACATATAAAATTCTGTAAATCTATAACTGGAGCGGAAAAGAAAAGCACAAATATTGCAATTTTATCAGAACTGGGCAGACTACCAATCTTCTATTCTGTTCTTACAGCTATTTTCTCTTATTGGCACAGACTTGAAAATAATGCCTGAAAATACGTTAATATACTGTGCATACAAAGAAAGTATGACTTTGGACAAGTCAAATGTAAAAAGTTGGTTTACAAATGTAACCTATTTTTCTAATGAATTAGGTATATCATGGTCCAATTGTAAATCAATGAAAATGTCAACTTTCAAAAGATATTTGGGGGGAAAATACGAGAAATTTTTGGAATATTGGTTTAAGATAAAGAGACGAAGGCTGCATCACTGGCAATTTGACCACATATTTCGATCTCAAACAAAACTTCAATATTGAAAAGTATTTATTTTTGAAAAATTATGAACAAAGAAAGATAATATGCAAATTTAGAATAAGTGCTCACAATCTCGGAATTGAGAGTGGGATGTATGAAAAAAATAACTAACACTGAAGGTAAAAAAGTTATACTTGAGAGAAACAAAAGAATTTGCAATACGTGTGACACGATTTGTGTGGAAGATGAGACACACTCACTTATTGATTGTCCTTTATATAAAAGTGAAAGGTAGACTTTTTTTCATAATATTTCTGAATATAATACAAACTTTTTAAATACGTCAAGTAAATAAAAATTTCTGTGGCTTATGTCAAACGAAGATAACATGTTAACCAAGCTGGGTCAGTTTTTAATCAGAATTTTTGAAATGAGAAACAATAACATACAATGTAAGAGGTAAAAAAAAATGTATTCGTTTCTATAAAATAAGGTATACCATAGATTCTACAATGAGACAAGATGTACCGGGTATAACTCGGATGCTTATTCTATAAATGTTCATTATACACATATGCATGTATCATATATTCTAAAAATTAATTACATGTATACATATGATACAATATTGTTACACATATACTGTATTTCTAGACAGCTTAATTTGCTGTTCACTCTTTTTCTTTCTGTATTTGGTCTTCTGATTGTCACTCCCCCCCCCCCCCTTTTCTCAGGCTTGTATGCCCGACAGGTCCCAGGATTGGATTTGTAAATAAATATTAAAATATTGAAATACATGTACATGTGTAACGCCTAGCTACTGACAACTATTTTATAATAAAAATACTTTTTGTGAACATGTATGGATTTTCATCACAATAATAACATAGGACGGTTCTTAATTTTTGAAGAATATTCAAAATCGGATGTAATGAACCAAAATGTATCAAGAATCGGGGAGGGGGCACTTTTTTGTCAAAGCTCAATTTTCGTAAATTTCATATAAAATTAGTTATTTTCACATACAAAGTAAGACTGCAACCCCCCCAACCCCCCCTTATTATTATTATTTTTAATTTTAATGCAGTATCTAATAGTAAGAATAGTAAGAATGTAAGATTGTACGGTTGAAACGAATCCTTGTACATTACCCCCCCCCCCCCTCCCCCCCCCCCCCCCCCAACTTCCCCTCATGATTTAAAGGATTTTGAAATATGGGCAAAATAACGCATCTCTTAGGTTTGTTGTTTTTCATTTTGTTTATCAAGAATTTTAGACAATTGCCAAGTCCTTTGTGATATATTACAACATTCTGAAAATTCTCCAATCCGTATCTCCAATTCCTTAATCGTCTGGGCGAGGCAGGATCGAAAAGGTCGATCCTTTAGTTCAAGACCAGGTTCGCTATTTTAGATTTATTCCCTACTGCCGTAATGGAAAGAGGGGGGAGGGGGGCATCAATGATTCTAACTTTGTATGTGAAATAAAATGTTGTGTGCCTAAATTCAAAATTAATTATTAGGGCGTCATATTTTATTTAAACTTGAAAGTAAACATCATATCACATCTTATCACTTGTATTGATCCCCGTCATGCATTTCATTTAAAAAACAATCTAAATCTGCATATAATCATTGTTAAAAGTTTTTAGTTGTAGTTTTAGAATATAGTTTGCTACATTACTATGTGGATCTTATGTTCTCTAAACAAATTCCATGTGATTTTTTATGTTGTTAAGTTAGACAGTGTCCGACTTTGTATCCAATAGCGAAATTTTACCGTCAACTGGTGATCAAATTGATTCATTACGTTTTAATTTGAATATTTCAAAATAGAATGAAATGTTTTCAAAAGAAACATAGGCCTATGTATTTTGCATTTACAATGTTTATCATATATTGTAATCAACACATCCCGATTCATTTCTTTTACCTTTTTTGTTTTGCTATAAATTTCATAAGTTTGATCGATCAAAATGTCACGTGGCGGATCTTCGAATTTCCCCGGTGTTCAATACTTTTAATGGTGCATTGTTTTAAAAAAAAACACCCACAAACAACTTTGACACTGCAAACGAAGACAGGAAGACAACTCTTTGATGTTTTAATCATTGCTTTATATCTTAAGTCAATCACAGAGGAAGACGAATTTATTGCATGAATTTTGTTAAAATCTTAATTATGATGAAATGGTACATGATCAATGATTAAATTGAGGAAATGTTGGGTATTTGGGGTACATTACGATGAATTCACATGTCATTCGGTATTTCGTACTACCCATTTAAACAAGTTTGTAAAATTTTAACCAAAATCAAAATTTCAACAATATAAAGCAAACATGCAATGTAGCGCATGTGATCAAATCTGCTGGAATGTTCTTCGGACCACACAACCAAATACATATCTCAAAATGCTGTAGAAATGCATATAAAACGGACACAACCAAATGCATATCTCAAAATGCTGTAAAAATGCATACAAAACGGTCGATCTTATTTTTTTTGGTCTTTCGTTCCCCCTCTTTAAAATCACTGATCTGTAAAGTACTACAAGTATACATGTACATGTATGAAATCGTCTTCAAAGCAAGATTCCTAACTCATTATTGTAGAGCTGTCTTAGGGTGTTCAGTGATTCCGACGACATGTTGATTGATTTTATTCTGACGGTAGATAAATGATCTTTGTTTTTCAAAAGTCGGACATACATAATCAACACTGAACATTAGCAATGTACAGATGTACGTGTACTAACATTAGCTATGTACAGATGTACGTGTACTAACATTAGCTATGTACAGATGTACGTGTACTAACATTAGCTATGTACAGATGTACGTGTACTAACATTAGCTATGTACAGATGTACGTGTACTAACATTAGCTATGTACAGATGTATACGTGTACTAACATTAGCTATGTACAGATGTACGTGTACTAACATTAGCTATGTACAGATGTACGTGTACTAACATTAGCTATGTACAGATGTATACGTGTACTAACATTAGCTATGTACAGATGTACGTGTACTAACATTAGCTATGTACAGATGTACGTGTAGTAACATTAGCTATGTACAGATGTATACGTGTACTAACATTAGCTATGTACAGATGTACGTGTACTAACATTAGCTATGTACAGATGTACGTGTACTAACATTAGCTATGTACAGATGTACGTGTACTAACATTAGCTATGTACAGATGTATACGTGTACTAACATTAGCTATGTACAGATGTACGTGTACTAACATTAGCTATGTACAGATGTATACGTGTACTAACATTAGCTATGTACAGATGTACGTGTACTAACATTAGCTATGTACAGATGTATACGTGTACTAACATTAGCTATGTACAGATGTATACGTGTACTAACATTAGCTATGTACAGATGTACGTGTAGTAACATTAGCTATGTACAGATGTACGTGTACTAACATTAGTTATGTACAGATGTACGTGTAGTAACATTAGCTATGTACAGATGTACGTGTACTAACATTAGCTATGTACAGATGTATACGTGTACTAACATTAGCTATGTACAGATGTACGTGTACTAACATTAGCTATGTACAGATGTATGCGTGTACTAACATTAGCTATGTACAGATGTACGTGTACTAACATTAGCTATGTACAGATGTATACGTGTACTAACATTAGCTATGTACAGATGTACGTGTACTAACATTAGCTATGTACAGATGTACGTGTACTAACATTAGCTATGTACAGATGTACGTGTACTAACATTAGCTATGTACAGATGTACGTGTACTAACATCAGCTATGTACAGATGTACGTGTACTAACATTAGCTATGTACAGATGCACGTGTACTAACATTAGCTATGTACAGATGTATACGTGTACTAACATTAGCTATGTACAGATGTACGTGTACTAACATTAGCTATGTACAGATGTACGTGTACTAACATTAGCTATGTACAGATGTATACGTGTACTAACATTAGCTATGTACAGATGTACGTGTAGTAACATTAGCTATGTACAGATGTATACGTGTACTAACATTAGCTATGTACAGATGTACGTGTACTAACATTAGCTATGTACAGATGTACGTGTACTAACATTAGCTATGTACAGATGTATACGTGTACTAACATTAGCTATGTACAGATGTACGTGTACTAACATTAGCTATGTACAGATGTACGTGTACTAACATTAGCTATGTACAGATGTACGTGTACTAACATTAGCTATGTACAGATGTACGTGTACTAGCTATTCTACCGACTTCAGGGGCGAATCCAGGAACTGCTGTTAAAGGGGGGGGGGGGCACTTTATGAGGCAGGGGGTCTGGGGGCCGCCTTGAGGCGAAGCCCCCGGAAGATCCTGGATTTTACAGATTTTATAGAGCTTGATATATGTCTCCTATTTAGTCTTTTATACCATATTCTATCATTATTTATAGGGTGAAATTAAGAAAATGACGCAAATTTTAAGGGTTTTTGGAAAAAATTAAATTCTCCCAATAAAGTAATTCAAGAAATCAAAAGATTTTGTCATTTATTTCTCCGGGAGTGGAAGAAATTATTGCTTCTTATATCGTATAGTACATTTTTCTAAACAAAATACCACGATTTACCTTTAATTTGAAAATGTTTAGGTTGCGCCCCCCCCCCCCCCCCCCCTAAAATCCGCCACTGGACTTGCATGGATGTTAAAAGGCGCTATGGGATCATAGTACTTAGTGATGTTTATAATAAATAAAAGCGTAGCTCTTCTTTATAGGAAATGTACAACCACATTGCATGCAAACCCCAATAAATTCAACAATGGTTTTTTGACTTCAAAGGGTTAATTGGAAATTCAACACCGGCAAACAATCGTAAAATTTGCAACCTGACATATTGCATTTGTCGCAAACGAAATAAAAATCGCTCGGGAGGAATTTGTCTGGGATAAGTCCTAAAAGTCGTGAATTTAGATGGAAATTTATTTCCAACAAACCTCCCTCTAGACTGATAAGCTATATTCTTAATGATCCCGAAAAACGTACTTATTTCTATGCAAAGATGCGCTGCATTCCATATCGGCTTTGATTAATTCAATATGAATTTTGAAAATTGGAAATGACGTTGAATTAACGTTGACAGCTCGTCGTTGATAGGTCGAAATAATGTTTAAAATTACCCTTATATCACAGGCACTTGTTTCACACATGTCCCCCTCCTTAGGAGGGGCCCATATATGAAACAAGTGTCAGTGCCTTGTGTATTGAAAATGTAATTAAAGAATTTTGTTACACTGTAATTTATGATAATGAGAGAGAGGAATTGATTTAATTCAATTTAAATGATATGCATTTGATCATGTTCTTGTGGTTTTTTTTAAAAAAAAACCCAGTTTAAATTTAAGAAATGTAATTATTTTTTCCATGACCCGTAAGTGCTTCGCACAACTATGACGTCACTTACATAGCGCCTGCTTGTGTCAGGCATCATATACTGCAAATAAGACTATGCTTGTAAACTTCATTCGTATTGTATATATACAATGTGTCCATCTATAAAGATATGTATATATATTGTAGATTATCTATAAGTATGACTGTCTGAACAATGTATCCTATCTATGAATATGATTAAATAAAATAGATGATATATCTATAGATATAAGCGGATCCAGGAATTAGTGAAAGGGGAGGGGGGGGGGGGGGTCCTAGCACTTGATCTTTTACGTACTTTTCACAGCATCCACCCCTACCCCATTTTACCCTTTGCTGGTGTACATAACATATTAGGGAGATCGTGAGACAGTCTTTTCATACGTGAAAATGCTTAGTTTATTTACTATTTGTTTCCAAAGTTCTAGTCATTCTAATCTCCATACTCAGACCTGATAAAGAGAGAAAAAAAGAAGCTGATTTAAAGCTTACTTCCAATAGGCCTGAGGTCTGGGGCCGCCTATGTCCCCAGAAGCTCTGGGGTAAATGGTGCAAAATTCTGCATTCTGAGCATTTCCTGGCATTTCTTTTTCATTTTCAAATTACCTACTTCTCAAACAAAAAACTTTTATGTTACATATTCTTTTTAAAAAATTTAAGGTAGGTCCTTAGTCCTGGATTTTTGGGGTTTAGGTAGCATTTTTTTGTTTGGAATCAATAAATTAACATTCAGAGTAATGAAAAAAGACAAAACAGTTAAGGGTTTCCATATTAATTTTCATTACATACACGACTAAAGTCATATACCCCGATGTAGATTTTTATGAAATTCATTGGAAACAGTTATTTGTTGTTATTTTAATATAAAAACAACAAAATATTTTTTGAATTGCATTTATTTATCGGGAAACATGTCAATAACTAAAACACATGTCATTTTCAATATGTTCATCAAGTTTTAGAATAATTTGTGGAAAATTATTGAATTAGCGTTATTCCCCAAAATGTTAAAAAACAAACAAATGTGGACACATTTTCCTTATAGCATGGTTTACATATCATTTTTTCTGTTTATATTAGTAGAGTTACATCTGTTATAGTTATTCATGGGAAAAAATCCATACCTTTCCTTAATAATTTCAAATCTATAGCTTCCAGATTATGTATAACCCCATCAAAAACTGAAGTCTGGCACCATACAGCTGAGCTATTTAAATCACTCGGGATTAAAATTGTATGTAATTTCATGAAAAGACACAGATAATGATTCATTATCACATTGGTAAAATGTTTGTCAAAAATAAAGGAAATCTATCGCATTATGGACTTGATAAATAATTGAATGAAAACAGAGTTATTGTCCTTGGATTTAATATTTTGAAACATATCATTGACTATTCAAATATAACTAAGAAGTTTGAAATATTTTATGGCTAACAAGATTTTTTACAATAACTATTGAAAAAGATTCCAACAAAATTTATGTTCCTATCATTAAATTATTGACTTTGCAAAATCCTATGACGTCACATGAGTGTGGAACCACGTTAAGTGATGCTTTTATCTGACGAAAATATCGCAAATATATATCAGTGGCCTTATTTATCCTAGAATTAAATGATATACTGCTGTTGATAAATTTGAGTGGTGTAAGTACCCACCTTTCATATCATTTTGACTCAGAGACTCGTAAAAATTGAATAACTCTTAAACTTTTGGTCCGCAAAAAGAGGGGGGTCCTGCATTTGAACTATGAAATATATTTCCCACGATGCTGCATTGAACGGTGAATTAATGTTGTATATTCATCGATAAAAACCGTCTTGATTTTCAACAGTAACGTTATTTCAACATTGAAAAAAATACAAACTACAATTAGTTCAACACCGAATTGACATAACGCTTTCAATAATTTCAGCATTGAAAATGAGTATCGAAATATGGCTGTTCAATCTTTTCAAACCTTGAAGCAACATTATACAAAGGTCAAAGTTCGCCAAGTTGTCATTGAGGGGTCGACATACAATAAGGACAGGGATAAATGAGGAACATAGTTTGATCAGTAAAGCTTGCTCGAGACTTCGGCTCAGGGACAAATGAGGGACATAGTTTGATCAGGAAAACTTGCTCGAGACTTCAGCTCAGGTGAGCTAAAACCCACAGCTAAGAATGAATGATCTGATGCAGCTATGAAGGAAGCTAACTCTGTTTTAGCAGGCTTCGATAACCGGAGGACTTTTCCAACTCGGGGGGGGGGGGGGGGGGTCTGCTTTTTTTTTTTTTTTTTTGATTTTAGAGTGCATATAATCTAGTCCGTAAATTTTGAATTAAAATTTTAAATAGCATGCGTTCATAATGATTTGGTTTTGGTCCCTAAAATTAAACTGTTTCAGAGGCCATCTGCCAACCCATAATTGGGCCAGAATTTTTTTTACCAAATACAATCATGCACTGATTTAATTTCGAATAACTCCACGCGGCGGACGAAACATTTCTTTACGATTGACGTAGTGAGATCATCTCTAGGCAGATTAATAATGTTGGAGGTTTGCAGTTTCTGACACCTCTTATGAATATTGATTCATCTTTATTATTTACATCTGGCACATACACACACACGTGTAATAATTATCTGTTTTGCATTCACTCTCATACACAGAATTCGCAATTGACTTTAATTTTCCAAACCTATTCAGAAGACGCAGATACGATCGTAGCGACCAATTAAGAAGTTTACATTTAGTTGATATGAGAGACTGTCCAACACAACTCATCAACGGTCACTGTCCACGCTAACAAGACTGTCCAACACAATGCGTGAACTTTCACTGCACTCACAAACGAGAGACTACACCCTGGAGAAAACCAGATCTAGACATCTGGCAGTCAGAGTCTGGGCATGTAAACCAAACTAATTAATGTGCCCGTACCATTCCATAGTAGTTCATGAGGTCCAGCATAATCTATACTGGGGTTTCACTAGTGGTCATACACACACATATCTACATATGTACCTGTATTAGTGTCTAGAAATTTTCTAAATCTCACTAATAATTACATGTATATATTCTAAATCTCACTAATAATCATATGTATATATTCCAAATCTCACTAATGATCACACGTGTATAGGTGTTTATTGATATTCTAACTCTCAGTAATAATCACACGTGTAAAGGTGTTTATTGATATTCTAAATCTCACTAATAATCACATGTATATATTCTAAATCTCACTAATGATCACATATGTACAGGTGTTTAGTGATATTCTAAATCTCACTAATTATCACACGTGTATAGGTGTTTAGTGATATTCTAACTCTCACTAATGATCACATGTGTACAGGTGTTTAGTGATATTCTAAATCTCACTAATTATCACACGTGTATAGGTGTTTAGTGATATTCTAACTCTCACTAATAATCACATGTATATATTCTAACTCTCACTAATGATCACATGTGTACAGGTGTTTAGTGATATTCTAAATCTCACTAATAATCACACGTGTATAGGTGTTTAGTGATATTCTAAATCTTACTAATAATCACATGTGTACAGGTGTTTAGTGATATTCTAAATCTCACTAATAATCACACGTGTATAGGTGTTTAGTGATATTCTAAATCTTACTAATAATCACATGTGTACAGGTGTTTAGCGATATTCTAAATCTCACTAATGATCACACGTGTATAGGTGTTTATTGATATTCTAAATCTCACTAATGATCACACGTGTATAGGTGTTTATTGATATTCTAAATCTCACTAATAATCACACGTGTAAAAGTATTTATTGATATTCTAAATCTCACTAATAATCACATGTATATATTCTAAATCTTACTAATAATCACATGTGTACAGGTGTTTAGCGATATTCTAAATCTCACTAATGATCACACGTGTATAGGAGTTTATTGATATTCTAACTCTCACTAATAATCACATGTATATATTCTAAATCTCACTAATGATCACATGTGTACAGGTGTTTATTGATATTCTAAATCTCACTAATGATCACACCTGTATAGGTGTTTATTGATATTCTAACTCTCACTAATAATCACACATGTAAAAGTATTTATTGATATTCTAAATCTCACTAATAATCACATGTATATATTCTAAATCTCACTAATAATCACATGTGTACAGGTGTTTAGTGATATTCTAAATCTCACTAATTATCACACGTGTATAGGTGTTTAGTGATATTCTAAATCTCAGTAATAATCACACATGTAAAGGTGTTTATTGATATTCTAAATCTTACTAATAATCACATGTGTACAGGTGTTTAGCGATATTCTAAATCTCACTAATGATCACACGTGTATAGGTGTTTATTGATATTCTAAATCTCACTAATGATCACATGTATTTAAGTGTTTAGTGGTTTTCTAAATCTCACTAATAATCAGGTATATATATAGGCGTTTATAGATAACTAAAGCATTCTTTGTTGTTGTTGGATACAATTATAGGTAGACATTTTATTCGCGTATATGTAAATTTTATTTTATGTTTTACATCCTTTGGTGTAGCTACATGTATAGGAAAGAAAACATAATCCGAATTTTTCTTGTTTGTCTTACAGCCTGTAAAACGTAGAATTTATACTAACTGGCCTAACAACAATTCACTTATCGCTTTTAAGTACGTAATACAATATCATTAAAATATTTTTTTTTCATTTGAAATTAAACAGTGATACGTGTACAGAATTTATCTATAATATTAAAGTGAAATTCTTATAAACTTATTTCTAAAAAAAAATTAAGATCCGTGTACGTCATCAATATCCGACCATAACAACCACGCTACTGGGAATCGAAGGAATAGCCCTAAAACTTTCAGCTACTGCTAATTCCAATGTCGTTCACTTTGTGAGCTTATATAATTTACTGAGCACAAGAACCGCACTTCAGGGAATCGCAGGGATAGCCTAATAAGTTTCATCTACAGCTAATTCCTATGTCATTCATTTTGTGTTCCACATAATTTTGCTAGTTTATAAATTGAGCAATCACTTTCCAAGAGATAAAGTTCTTGTATGGAATAAAACACCCTCCCCATGGAGAGATGACTCTAGATGAGTATTATATCGTTCTCCGGAGGTGTTCTTCGGATAATACAATTATTTTCACACCGATGATTTATTTGCCAAGTCAGGCCTCACGGATTAGCATCGAAAAGGCACGTTCTAATTAAGGAGTTGCAAACTCGGTTGTTGTACGCCATTAAAACTGTATTATCAGAACATGCCCCTGTCGACAAACCATTCTGGGAATCGGCGCCATCACTCACGTAAATGCGCTGACCAAGAAGGGAGATGGGAGGGGGTAGGTCGATATTTACATTGATATGTATTTCTGCATCTAATTAATGCATTCAGCAATAAATAGAAATGGTATTATCAATCTTGGGGAAATTGTCTCATGAGGTATCAGAGGATAGTTTCAAACCAAAAGATTCTTTAAAAATAGAAATACACATGTAACCCATATTTGAAATGATATTTAATGAGTATAAATGCAGAATAATTTTTAGGATACATGTCAGGTGTAGCCGAATGCCTGATGAAAAACTGATATGTGACCTGTAGGTGTCATCATGATCCCTGGCATTCACATGTAGATAGGTGTATATACGAAACAAACACACATTGTCAGTGTGAGGTTTTTTTTACCTGATAGTGAAGATGGATGGTCCCAGATGAAAGGTGAAAGATATGTTTTCAAGAAGGATAAAGTTCTTGATTGTGCACAGTGTCGAAATTCCCTTGCACGGTACTCTGATGGGGTTTGGATGGTGCGGATTTAGCCAAAATGAGAGAAAATCAAAGCGAGAAAGGGCACCTGCTCAGTGCATGTTTTGTGTACCAACAGCAGTGTGTATGGATTACATCTAATTTAAGGTCATCCTTCATTAAAAGTATGCAATAAAGAAATAAAAGTATTGAAATAAAAGGGAAGTATGATTTTTCATTGGCATGCAATAACCTGACTTTGATGTGTTGTTGTATACAGGTGATGTGTTTGTGTATACAGGTGATGTGTTTGTGTATACAGGTGATGTGTTGTTGTATACAGGTGATGTGTTGTTGTATACAGGGGATGTATTGTTGTATACAGGTGAGGTGTTTGTGTATACAGGTGATGTGTTTGTGTATACAGGTGATGTGTTTGTGTATATAGGTGATGTGTTGTTGTATACAGGTGATGTGTTGTTGTATACAGGTGATCTGTTTGTGTATACAGGTGATGTGTTTGTGTATATAGGTGATGTGTTGTTGTATACAGGTGATGTGTTGTTGTATACAGGGGATGTATTGTTGTATATAGGTGATGTGTTTGTGTATACAGGTGATGTGTTGTTGTATACAGGTGATGTGTTTGTGTATACAGGTGATGTGTTTGTGTATACAGGTGATGTGTTGTTGTATACAGGTGATGTGTTGTTGTATACAGGTGATGTGTTTGTGTATACAGGTGATGTGTTTGTGTATACAGGTGATGTGTTGTTGTATACAGGTGATGTGTTTGTGTATACAGGTGATGTGTTGTTGTATACAGGTGATGTGTTTGTGTATACAGGTGATGTGTTTGTGTATACAGGTAATGTGTTTGTGTATACAGGTGATGTGTTTGTGTATACAGGTGATGTGTTTGTGTATACAGGTGATGTGTTTGTGTATACAGGTGATGTGTTGTTGTATACAGGTGATGTGTTTGTGTATACAGGTGATGTGTTGTTGTATACACAGGTGATGTGTTTGTGTATACAGGTGATGTGTTGTTGTATACAGGTGATGTGTTTGTGTATACAGGTGATGTGTTTGTGTATATAGGTGATGTGTTGTTGTATACAGGTGATGTGTTGTTGTATACAGGTGATCTGTTTGTGTATACGGGTGATGTGTTTGTGTATACAGGTGATGTGTTGTTGTATACAGGTGATGTGTTGTTGTATACAGGTGATCTGTTTGTGTATACGGGTGATGTGTTTGTGTATACAGGTGATGTGTTGTTGTATACAGGTGATGTGTTTGTGTATACAGGTGATGTGTTTGTGTATATAGGTGATGTGTTGTTGTATACAGGTGATGTGTTTGTGTATATAGGTGATGTGTTTGTGTATACAGGTGATGTGTTTGTGTATACAGGTGATGTGTTTGTGTATATAGGTGATGTGTTTGTGTATACAGGTGATGTGTTTGTGTATATAGGTGATGTGTTGTTGTATACAGGTGATGTGTTGTTGTATACAGGTGATGTGTTTGTGTATACAGGTGATGTGTTGTTGTATACAGGTGATGTGTTGTTGTATACAGGTGATGTGTTGTTGTATACAGGTGATGTGTTTGGGTATACAGGTGATGTGTTTGTGTATACAGGTGATGTGTTTGTGTATACAGGTGATGTGTTTGTGTATACAGGTGATGTGTTGTTGTATACAGGTGATGTGTTTGTGTATACAGGTGATGTGTTTGTGTATACAGGTGATGTGTTGTTGTATACAGGTGATGTGTTGTTGTATACAGGTGATGTGTTTGTGTATACAGGTGATGTGTTGTTGTATACAGGTGATGTGTTTGTGTATACAGGTGATGTGTTTGTGTATACAGGTGATGTGTTTGTGTATACAGGTGATGTGTTGTTGTATACAGGTGATGTGTTTGTGTATACAGGTGATGTGTTGTTGTATACAGGTGATGTGTTGTTGTATACAGGTTATGTGTTTGTGTATACAGGTGATGTGTTTGTGTATACAGGTGATGTGTTCGTGTATACAGGTGATGTGTTGTTGTATACAGGTGATGTGTTGTTGTATACAGGTGATGTGTTTGTGTATACAGGTGATGTGTTTGTGTATACAGGTGATGTTTGTGTATACAGGTGATGTGTTGTTGTATACAGGTGATGTGTTTGTGTATACAGGTGATGTGTTTGTGTATATAGGTGATGTGTTTGTGTATACAGGTGATGTGTTTGTGTATACAGGTGATGTGTTTGTGTATACAGGTGATGTGTTGTTGTATACAGGTGATGTGTTTGTGTATACAGGTGATGTGTTTGTGTATACAGGTGATGTGTTTGTGTATACAGGTGAATACAGGTGATGTGTTTGTGTATACAGGTGATGTGTTTGTGTATACAGGTGATGTGTTTGTGTATACAGGTGATGTGTTGTTGTATACAGGTGATGTGTTTGTGTATACAGGTGATGTGTTGTTGTATACAGGTGATGTGTTTGTGTATACAGGTGATGTGTTTGTGTATACAGGTGATGTGTTTGTGTATACAGGTGATGTGTTGTTGTATACAGGTGATGTGTTTGTGTATACAGGTGATTTGTTGTTGTATACAGGTGATGTGTTTGTGTATACAGGTGATGTGTTTGTGTATACAGGTGATGTGTTTCTGTATACAGGTGATGTGTTGTTGTATACAGGTGATGTGTTGTTGTATACAGGTGATGTGTTGGTGTATACAGGTGATGTGTTTGTGTATACAGGTGATGTGTTTGTGTATACAGGTGATGTGTTTGTGTATACAGGTGATGTGTTTGTGTATACAGGTGATGTGTTTGTGTATACAGGTGATGTGTTGTTGTATACAGGTGATGTGTTTGTGTATACAGGTGATGTGTTGTTGTATACAGGTGATGTGTTTGTGTATACAGGTGATGTGTTTGTGTATACAGGTGATGTGTTTGTGTATACGGGTGATGTGTTGTTGTATACAGGTGATGTGTTTGTGTATACAGGTGATGTGTTTGTGTATACAGGTGATGTGTTTGTGTATACGGGTGATGTGTTTGTGTATATAGGTGATGTGTTGTTGTATACAGGTGATGTGTTTGTGTATACAGGTGATGTGTTTGTGTATACAGGTGATGTGTTGTTGTATACAGGTGATGTGTTTGTGTATACAGGTGATGTGTTTGTGTATACAGGTGATGTGTTGTTGTATACAGGTGATGTGTTTGTGTATACAGGTGATGTGTTGTTGTATACAGGTGATGTGGTGTTGTATACAGGTGATCTGTTTGTGTATACGGGTGATGTGTTTGTGTATACAGGTGATGTGTTTGTGTATACAGGTGATGTGTTTGTGTATACAGGTGATGTGTTGTTGTATACAGGTGATGTGTTGTTGTATACAGGTGATGTGTTTGTGTATACAGGTGATGTGTTTGTGTATACAGGTGATGTGTTTGTGTATACAGGTGATGTGTTTGTGTATACAGGTGATGTGTTGTTGTATACAGGTGATGTGTTCTTGTATACAGGTGATGTATTCTTTTATTATATATTTGTTATATTATACAGGATTTCTGCATCTCTGATATGAACACAGGCACGCGCCCTTTACCACACACCCTGTATCAGCACCCTTTATTTCACCCTTTATCGTACGTTTCTGGAACACCTCTGTAGTTTTCATTCGGAGTACCTCGGACTTTTTCCGCTTGGAAGCAGACGATATGAGTTTGTAAACAAACGAAAAAAGATAATCAAAGTACTTAAAGTACTCGTGGGAGTTGAACATTGTGGAAATTCAGTTAGAAAAGATAGTACTGGAAGGGTAGGGGGATAAATGACTGAATATTATCATGATTTTAGATACAAATCAACTGTTGTTGTTTTTCAAAGCGTTACAACAGCAAACATGGATAATGGAAGGCCCATGGGCCACAACGCTCCTCGAGTAACTGAAGTCGTGTTGTTGTTTTCTAGAATTTCACCCCTTTATATTCTCATGAAAAATGTGACCACATATTATGGCCCAAACTTTCAAATCAATATGGTTATCAATGCCTTGCAGTTATGAAGAAGTTTTCCCCCTGTATATATACATTCAAGTTTAATCCTAGTTATAGCTAATTCTAAGGATTCATTACTTGAAAAGGTAGTCCAATATGCTAAACTGTCACCTGAGTATACTACAGTCCTGTAGAGGATCAATGGAATGGTAAATAATTGTATAATAACTCAAAATAAATGAAATGCAAAAAAAATTAAAAATTGTCGGGCATCGCAAATGCACAAGCCAAGTTGCGCAAGGAATGGGCATAGAGGGAACCGGCAGAAAAGTTTTCAAGAATTATCAAGCAGGGAGCAAAATTTTGCGTACATAAATTTCAGCCGACTTAAATCCTTTGTGACCTTGACCTTTAACCCTTGACCAAAATCAATAGGCTTCTTTGTCTCATCAAGGGCGATAATCCATCTAAGTTTAATTGAGATCCTATAATTTGTTAAAAAATTATAGCGCAGAAAACAAAATTTTCTCCAAATTTCAGTCTATTTATAGCCACTGTGACTTTGACCTTGTGACCCCGGAATCGATAGGCTTCTTGTCTTACTTAATCGATCTAAGTTTGATTGAGATCCTATAATTCGTTCAAGAGCTATGGTGCGGAAAACAAAATTTTCTCCAAATTTCAGTCTATTTATAGCCAGTGATCTTGACCTTTGACCTAGTGATCCCAGAATCGATATGCTTCCTCATCTTACTGAGGGTGACAATCCATCTAAGTTTGAATGAGATCCTATAATTTGCTCAAGAGCTATGGTGCGGAAATGAAATGTTGATGCGTGCCCGCCTGCCCGCCCAAAGGCACTTCATCAGATCATAAGCCGAGTTCGACTTCATCGCAACTCCGCTAAAAATGAAACACTAGTCAAATAATGTTATTTGTTGCCAAGGTATTTGGGATATTATACTGTGGCTCAAACAGGGGGTGAATGAACCTGACAGTATGGAAAGCATATAGTGGAATCAGACTTGTGATGCTGGAAATCTATAGTGATTAATAAACTATACATGTACAAGATCCATAACTATTTTTTTTTCAGTTTGTGAGGGAGAATCCTCATGTCTCTTTCATCTGTAGACAAATAAACAATGTGTTTTGGCCAGAGCAATTTCCAATCCTTTTTGCAGCATAAATTCAACATTGTGGCAACTGGGTTAAACTTTGATAGTGAAGTAATACATGGCAGCACCTTATCCCATGCTCTTAAAATTTCTGTTTGACACACACTCATGACATCCACTCAAACATTACAGAGTGCAGCAAAATCCCATTGTAATAGGGTTCAAAATGGATAACTGGTACAAAATATGGTACATACTATTCAAAAAGGATAATGAATTTGACATATTGATGTCTTGGAAAAGGAAATTCTGACATCGGGGCTCTAAGCGTTTTCAAACATTGTCATTTGATAAAAGTGTTCTACATTTTTAAAAATAGAGATTAATATGTCTTTACATACATAGGTGAGAAAGTTTCCATTATTCCTAGCCGAGACATACCATGTATGCGCAAAAAATTCATAAACAAATATCACACTACTCACGTAGAAAATGTGGACCTTACCGTCATCAAGCGCAGCGAAACACGCCATTTCGAGATTATAGTCGACGAAAGCTCGTTAACGGTAATGAATAAGGTACACTCATTTTGTATCTATTTTGTGACTTTCTTTATTAAAAGGAACAGTTCTCTAATGTGTAACGTGCAATTACTACGTAATTCAATAACTTGAAGCATGAAGCAGTTTCACTTTGCCACCGGATATAAGAAATTTTATTTCGTATTCCGATCCCAATCGAAAGTTGTTGACTGGGAATGACGTGTTTTAATTCAATCTACATGTAACATGTAAGCATTTTTTATATCACATTAAAAAAAACCCAAATATATACACATACACAATGTTGTAGAGTTATTTCTTGTAAATTTTCTGAGGTTTCGCACCATATTCGATATTTCGCGCCACGGTGTCAATAGGGCTTGTGTGCAGTTGTCGTTCGTTTCCCTATCAATGTTTATAGGTGACGCTGCACAACAAACGACAATTTTCAACCTTATCTTTTATTTTTCTATGTCTATCAGTATCAATTTGATCGAAATCTTGTATTCAAATTGATTTGAATACAATATCATTGCATTTATTTACATATCAATTATCAAAATTAGATTAATTCAGAAAAGTTACATGGATTATTTAATGGCGGATGTTTATAAAAGTTTATGTTAATTTACCTAGGAGTAAATCAGCTGACACAGAACCCCCGCTGA
The DNA here is from genome assembly GCF_947568905.1 of Ostrea edulis. NCBI lineage: Eukaryota > Metazoa > Mollusca > Bivalvia > Ostreida > Ostreidae > Ostrea > Ostrea edulis. The sequence continues at coordinate 35,591,579 of NC_079172.1, read as the reverse complement.
CGACCACTTAGCTGCAATAATGTAGCCCAATCCAATTTTTTTTTATTCTGACATTTTCGGGATAGGGCTACAATTCCATAGGATCTCCGTAATGGTGCAAAATAATTTTATGAATAACCGATAATAAACTCTGTGCATTAGTCCCAAATGTTGTTTATACCAAAAGGAGTACCAACTTTGTGCTCGGGCATGTCTAATAAAGGTGTTTTTCATTAAATATAATGTACAGCATGCAAAATTCTTCGTCTGCTCCGCCATGCTTGTTATCGCGAGATCTCGTAGGTGGATCTAATGAAAAGCCTAAACATTGACAATCAGCGCGAAAATGTAGTTATTCGAGCCACTTCGACAAAGGAAGGAAAATCATATTGTTGCAGAAAGAATTTACACTCTGCTGTTCGGTTTTTAACTTGATATTAAATTCAAACCTTCTCAATACCGACGAAATAGCTTTCGCCTCCATACTTGTCCATTGATGTAAATACCACCTTATATGGCATATGCAAATGACTTGACAACCGGAAGTTGAAACTTCAGTACATCAAACATGGCGCACAAATATGAATCGAGAAACTGGGATTTATCGAAATTGTTGAAAACGGTAGAATAGAGCCTCACAAATCTAAAGTTGTAGGTTGTAAATTTATATATTGACTAAGAAACATAGAATATCATTTTATTTACGTAAAGAAAGTCAGGAAATGTTTAGAATGAGCGCAAATGTTGCGGGAGTGAATCACTCCCGCATTTGCACCATTACGGAGATCCTAAGGAGTTGTAGCCCTCTCCCTAAAAAAAAAAAAAAAAAAAAAAAAAAAAAAAAAAAAAAAAAATCAGAGAGGGCTACATTTTTGCAGCTAACACACATATAACCAGCTGAGTCCTGGTCTCCACACAATGTAATTAAAATTAGATCTTCCATCCGCTCCCCAAACTGGGGAGCGGATGGAAGATCTAATTTTAATTAGATTGGGTCTCCACATTAACAATCACCATTTTCTGGTGTTATTTTCATATATTTGGTGACCCCCCCCCCCCTAATATTTTTTACAGTAGAAGTGACTGCTAAAAATGCAAGGTTGAATTTGCTACATGACTATTTATGTAAATCAATTATAACAAATCTAGTTTATAATTAGCGAATCTTAAAGCTTTTAAATATAAAGTATAACTTACAACCAACATTCCTGTAACATATTCATTTTGTGACAGGTGAACGAAGACGACTTAAGTATGGAGCTGCGCCCTCTGTTTTTGACTTCAAGAATACCAGTACTACCCAGGAATCTGACAGAGCTAAGCGAAAGAGGCTTCGAGAGTCTACTCAAGATACATGTACTCCAATGATTGAAGACCTGCCCATATATATGGATGAATTGATTGTACATCATGAAGTTGTCGTAGATCAGTCATCTACAAGTATGTCCACATCCATGCCAGAAGAAATGTGTTCAACAGCTGAGAAAGAAATCCAGTGTGACATACCTACCTTAGGTAGATTTTCAATTGAAGGTATGAAACTGGACACTAAGATGCTTTCTTATTACACTGGTTTGAATGGCTATGATCATTTCATGCTTCTCTTTAATATTCTTGGGCCAGCAGCTTTTGACTTGAATTACAAATGTGGCTTATTAAGTCCACAAGATCAGTTGTTTTTAACTCTGATGAAACTCAGACAAGCAAAAGAAGATGTGGAACTTGCTATGCTCTTTAAAGTCTGTGAATCTACTGTTTCTAAAATTGTAACAACTTGGATTAACTTTTTGTATTTTCAATTAAAAGAGTTAGAGGAACAATTCTGGCCTTCTAAAGACATCATTAAAGAACATATGCCAACAGATTTTGCTAAAAAGTTTCCCAATACACGCGTAATATTAGATGCAACCGAGCAACCAATTCACAAACCATCAAATGTTGAGGCACAATCCAAAACATGGTCTTCTTATAAACACAAAAACACGTTGAAAACCATGGTAGGTGTAACTCCAAATGGAGCAGTATCTTATGTATCCTCTACTTATGGGGGTTCTGTGTCTGACAGACAAATCATTGAACACTCTACTCTGCTAGATGTAGGCAAATTTGATGCTGGTGACAGCATTATGGCAGATCGGGGAATTCTTGTTCAAGATTTATTTGCGAATCAGAATGT